>NC_056739.1:1344225804-1344365804 GCF_019279795.1 Protopterus annectens | reverse complement strand
AATACCAGTGCCCTTAAACAAACCATTGGGAGGCAGAGGTATAGGAAGAAATTGGAAATGTGTAATGGCTTCCATAATCTTAGGGGACTGAGTGCTGACATGCTACCTTTGAAGACCGGTTCCTTCATTATCAAACATAGTGCAGATAACGAAGGTGATACCAATGTTGTCATAACCACCAGGGATAATTTGAATATGCTTTGTGAGTCAGAATACCTCATGGCAGATGGGACCTTCCCTATCAGCACTACTGAATGTAGACAAGTGTATACATTACACTGCACACTGACAGGTGGAGTGAACCGAAAGGTGGTACCTGTTGTATATGGGATATTGCCCAGCAAAAGTGAAATATGTTATGATATGTTTTGGAGAATCGTGTTGCAATTGTGCAGTGAAAATGAATTTAGATTGCTTCCCAATATGGTGTTACCTGATTTTGAAAGGGCTGCAGTGAATTCCATTCAGAAATATTTGCCTAACACATTAACCAAGGGCTGTTGGTTTCATTTGTGCCAAATTGTGTGGAGAAATATTCAACATTTACATTTGGCATGACACTTTGGTAGAAGTATCTCCTTTGCAATGCTGTGCAAGGAGATACCTGCATTAGCATTTATTGACCCTGGGGACATATGTAACACTTTTCATGAAATCGAAGCTGACATGGAGGGTAGGCCATTGTGTAACTTTTTTAAGGAAACCTACATATATGGCAGGCCATGGCGCTATGGTATGAGGGGAAACACAAGTAAACGAGTGCCTCCTTTGTTTGATTGCACCTTTTGGAATCAATATGACACCTGTGGTATGGGCTACCCTCGTAGCCAGAATGCAGTTGAGGGTTGGCACAGGTGACTATGTAGTTTGTTGGGTAAGAAAATACTCTATATGCTTGACATACTGCAAGCTGTACAACTCAAACAAAATCATGTTGATGATTTGAGACGTAGAATTATGTTATGTCTGCCTTCCACACCAAAATGTAGGAGATTATTGGATAAAGAAGCATCTTTTACAAATCTATTGACAAAACGCACTGAGTTCACTTCTAGGGGATTCGTTAAATTAGTTGCAAAATACTGCTCCTTCTCCTAATGGTATTCATCCTTGCACTCAGTAATCTGGATGACATCACTTTATTAGTGATTACTGACAAATAATAGAATTGAGGAAGTTATATATTGATTACTGTAAACGTGGGACTTTAATGTGGCACATTCGTCGAAGGAATCACTGTTTTGTTTGATTTTACGTTCATGGCATGATGGCAAACACAGGGAAATGCTTGTGGTGGTTATATGTCGAAAAAAAGCGAAAAAAAAATTCCACTATTTGTTTTTCGATATTTTTTTTATTTTTCCGGTTGATTTTCGCTTTTATAAGTCGCTGTTATACATGTTCGCACATGTGCAATTCGACTATTTAAAGGTAAACCTATATATATATATATATATATATATATATATATATATATATATATATATGTATATAATGTATTTATATATATATATATATATATATATATATATATATATATATATATATATATTTATACAAGCCAATAAATACATATATACATAGATACGCATACAGCCATAGATATATATGTATATATCCACATTTCCGCATATATACAGCACTAGGAATGCATATATGTAAGCATTTATATTGCTCACCTTTCAAAGGGTGAAATCCATGTGTCCGGAAGCTGGAAGGCCAAAAATATGTTCTCAACATTGCACAATCTTGTAATATATGCATCGAATGTGCAATGAGCGAATGTCACTATGCAATCGCTCATTGCAGATTAGGCAATTTGGTTGCAGATGCCATTTATAGTGGGGATGGGGAATAATTGCCTATCCCCACTGTTGTGCACACTAGGAGTTTGCATATCACAGTAGGGGGGTTGTGGGGGGCCTAGCCCCCAGAGGAGGGGTGCAGGGAGTCATGTCCCCCGCCATTATGATATGTATTCCAACTTGCAGTTCGAGAGTCAGCGAAGGTGCCTCTAGAACTGCAGTTCTCTTAACTGTGGTGCAGTAAGAAATGACAGGTTAGTCCTTTCAGTTTGCAGAAAGGGCCGTTCGAAGGAATGATTGTCCCCCTGTCAAAGGTGAACACATATATATCAATATAGGTGTATATGGACATACATCTGTAGATAGAACTGGGAACACATCCACAACATATATGTCCACATGCACCATTGATGGGTTTGAGAGATCCAAACAACATACATCTGGCACGGATAGGTATTCCCCCCAGCCAAATACATCTGCCCTGCAATACAATACCAACCTTAGCAGATCCCATAAGCAGGACTCTACATGACAAGGGCAGTACATGTTAACAGTACTCCATCCCACCTGTAGGATGTAAGGCTGGCATTACTAACATATCATGCAGTACAGTCAAGTGATGTGTCATGCTTGGGGGAACCCCCTGAGCAGGTGCAGTAAGTAGCTGGGATCCCTCATACAATCCAATAGCCCTACACATGACAATGGATTCACCAATGTTGGCAGGGACATCCACAAACCCACCATGTCAGCTGGGAGCTACTACCCAGTAGACTGTTGACCTTGGTCTGCAGGGACATGGAACATATCAACAATGAACCCATGGCCAATGTCACTGGTTATCTCAACACACGGGACCCTGCCAATGTTGGACTTGTCAAAGGCAGAGAATACAACCTGAACCTGGCATACCTCCTTAACCCAATCATGACAGGTGTAGATGAGGGTTAGGAGGTGCACAATGCCTATGTAGATCATAGCAGGCATTTGTACACCATCCCACTTGTAGGAATGTGTGTAGTTGTTACGGGATCTACCTCCGTTCATAGAATATGTTACCACCAGGATTGCTTGGCATATGCCAACATACCACATGTGCCATCCCATGGACATACAGTCCTTCACAGGCCATAGATGTGTCAATGCCCTCCTCCACACTGTTGAGGTGTGCAGCACTACTGAGGTTGCTATAACTCACTAGGTGTGGTTGTTGTGGACACGACTGCCATTATTGCAGTTACTGTTGTGTCTATCCCCCAACATAGCTGTCTGTAATACTGTACAGTGTACGTAATCAGGTTGTTAGTTGTTCTTTACACCATTCACAGTAGTTGAGCACCTCACACCCTCCTAAGGGTTGGTCTATGCTACCGGCATTGGCACACATGTGTTACTTAGGTGAGGATCGCAGTAGAGTGGGGAGAGAGACACACACCCAGCTGTTAGCATGTTCAGTGTTATCCACATTGCAGACTGCATATATAGCACTGTGTGGTTGTGCCTATCCTGTCTTGGTGGGATTACATGTGCAACAGATGTGTTACCTGCATGGGGACATACCTCCATGTGTACATTCCTGTACCTGTACTGCATCAAAACCAAAGGCACTGTGTGTTGTACCCAGCCATGGCATGTGTACCACCCACTACAATTACTGGTGTCCACTGTAGAAGGCCTGCTGACACCACTACACCCATCAGCCATGTGGCACATGGACAAACACAACACAATCAGAACAGATACTGGTGACAACAATACAACATTGTTAATTACAGCTATGATGCACACACACACACACACACACACACACACACACACACACACACACACACACACACACACACACACACACACACACAAACACACACATGTGCAGACATGGCCACACACACTGACATACACACATGCAGTTGACATACATGGCAACCCATGCACTCAACCAGACAGCACCTACAGACAGCTCCTGCAACCCCATAACATGCACAATAGCAGGTGATGGTGCAGTACAGTATCACACACATACCTGTAATTACACACATGTCAGCATGCAGGACATGTGGGGCTCAACAGCATGCAGTGCAACTGTAGTCAATCCCCGTTACCAACATTATACATGGCTGTGATGCATGGCTTCTGTTTGTAGGTGATGGCCCTCCCTCTGGACCTCACTGCACCCATGTCCACAGCATTGCTGTGCATCTGTTCAGCACCCTGGCATGTACTGTGCACCATACCTCACGGGTGTGCACACCGTTGCAGGATGTGTCTCTGTGTGTCAGTTATGTTTCCACTGCTGCTCACAGCCTCTGTGTGTTCCTGGATCACATGTGGACACATGTTTAGTGAATGCTTGATGTGTATTCACATATGTCATCATCAGTGGTGCATGTATGAGTGGTAGATGACTGACCACAGACACAATGTACTGTACCTATGGTGAGTATAGAGACCATTATTGACCATGATTCGGCCCTGGCTGATGTTGCCTGTGGTACACATAGGTTCATAGGTGAGTACTGGTCTATTGGTCCTGGGGCCTACATAAGCCTAGCCACAGGGGTTCCCAGCCATGCACCACCCACTAATGGTATTCCCCTGTGACCCTGACAGGCTGTGGCACAGACATGCTACCCAGGGTGTATTCCCCATTCCCCATCCAATTGCCCAGTGTTTCTGTAAATAGGGTCAGGTAGCATTGCCTGAAATGTATGGGTAGTCCATTCCAGAGTGTGGGGATTCCCCAAGACAGGGCCCTATCCCTCCAGTATGTTCTGTGTAATGTGTTGATTAGGTTTAGGACCCTGGAGCGTGTGCTAGCAGAGGAAGTGGGATGTCATTATATGTAGCATGTTCAACTGCGCTGTGTATGACATAGCTGTGTATGTTGGGCAGATGTCAGCTGTGCCTGGGCAATGTGCACTGGAGTGTAGCCACAGTTGTCTGAGTTGGACTGTGTATTGCATGTGTTTGAGGCTGGTAATCCCATTAGTGAGGTGTGTGCTGTGTCAGTGCACATGTACAGCATGCATTATGGGTAGGCGTGTTAGATGAGTATATGGCTTACACCTTAGCTATGAGATGCACAGTGAATTGCCAAACATAACCTTAAACCATACTCATCGGCATCTGGCCATTGCATTGCTGGTATCCCAGAGGTACCTACATTGAGATGGGATAGAGTTAATGTCAGTGGCCACAGCTGTGGCATTGCTACAGGGTGGCTGCAATATTACAGTACAACAACAGCTGAAGTCCACAGTACTACAGTTTATGCATTACCACTTATCGGTACTACGCAGCAACATACCACACATCTCACATATGCATGGTCTATCTGTACAGATGCATCCACTACAGTAGTCCACTGATATTCCCTGGAACCTTATTTGCATGCTCAATGTGTGGTGTGTGAGTAGCACCCACCTCCATGACTGTATAAGTCTGGAGCTCTTGCGAGTGGGAAGGTGCTATCAGGCTGCTGAGCAGCTCCTCCACTCTGGTGAGGGGGGGTGGATGTTATGGCCCCCCCCTGTTGCAAGGTGGTCACAATGACGCACTTGCTGGAGCAGGTCACTACAATGATGGCAGACCTGCTCATAAATACGACTGTGCATCCCCACCTCATTCACCCTGCAGACCACATCAGTCCACATGGCTGTTCTCCCCTGCTGGTCCTGGCTTGTCCATGAGAACAACAGCTGATAGTTGTGGATGATGCTGGTGATGATAAATCTCCTCCTCAGTGGCACTATAGGTGGGATTCCTTGGGTGTGCCATACTTCCTGAAAGACATAATGATGGAAATATGTCTGAGCAACTCATATGTCAAGTTTACCATAATACAATACACATATCAGTCTCCCGCCACCATATCAGCTCCAACATAATGTTCACATTACGTTAGTGGTATGTGCCTGGTATGTGTACCATTGGGCCATATATTGTATTGTACAACACTTTCTGCTGTGTGGTTATAGACATGCTCCTTGTGGGGACACTAGAGTTGCAGGGCTGTTACAGGGTATTTCACCTGCATGCCATTGTCACTGGCACTGTTTCCACATATGCATGTGGTAGGCCTGCTATGTGATTGCTACACATCTGCCATTCTGTGGTATTGAGGCTATCTATGCATGCTGTTGGACATGTTCTGGGATTGTGTGGACTATTACAGCCCACATATGTTCCATGACAGTTACACACCAGTATGTGTAGGGGTTATTTGCCAGCAGGAACACCACTCCAACCTAATGTGCACATGTTACCAGTCCACATCACATCCGTGGCCCACCATGGAACCTCATTATCTACTCTTCCATCACTACCTTCATGTGGAACCACCTCAGGGGATGGTGCCCCCCCCCCACATGGAGCACACACAGGCATATGTCTGTCACCCAGTTAAGGCATGGGTATTGTGCATATGGAGCTTCACAGAGACATGGGGTATGTGCTACATCACCTGGAGGCATGCAGTACACATACACAAGGTGCAACATACATGTCCCTCCTGCCCAGCGCACAGCCCAGGCACCTATAGGTCCATGTAGATGCTGTTGTGACTGTCCATGGGTGGGCACCATGTTCCCTTTGTTCCCATGTGGGGGCTCAATGGCCTCCACATTCCAAATGTAACTACCTATCCACAGTGTTTAACCACCACATGTGTCATATATCAGCCCTGTATGCTGTCTTGTTTGTAACCCAACCAGACCTACATACCAATATGTGCCTAATACCCTTCACCAACATATATATCTCACCATCTCATACAATTGCAATGTGTTCCTAACACATAGTAAAAGGTTTACACTATTCCCAGTGGAATTAAATGAACCAATCTTTTTAGCAGACTCTTCAGTCCTTGCTCTTCTCTCCAAATTGCTCCATGATGAAGGTATAACCCTGTTCAGGGCTGAATCCATCTCCAAAAAATATATAAAAATCTCTCTGCCAGCCAAAAAGCTCTGCCAAACAAACAAAAGTGTATAAATGTAGGAAGTAGACAGATGGTGGAACCAAGAACCCAAGAATATAAATATAAGTATGAGTAAAGAGACTTGTAGGCTGGAGAATAAAATACTTGAAATTTATTCCAAAACACAAAGTTAGGTAAGCGCTTTCGAGGCAATCCTCTTCATCAGACCTTAATACACAACTAAATTAGCACACAAGGTTTAAATAAAACCAACAACCAATAAAAATTCTTTAAAAATCAGTGAAGCAACCCTCCTATTTTCAAGAGAGGTTTTAAGGACACAGTTTTTTTTCTAATGATGTCAACAAGACATGTGACATCATTAAAAAGAACTGGCCCATTCTCCTTACTGACCCTGAAATCAGTCGTGTTGTTGGTTCTATACCCAGATTTAGTTTCAAAAATGGCAAGAATTTGAAAAAGAAACTTTGTTACAAACAGAAGAAAATATGTGACAGGTTTATCTCTCAGCATAGAGGGACTTTTTCTTGTAGAAATTGCAGAATTTGTAATAGTATTTGGTCTACTTGCATGATTTTACACCCTGTGCATCAGAAGCCTGTAGAGTTTTTATTTTATGCAGATTGCTCTACTAAAAACATTGAGTATTTTGCTAAGTGTATTCTCTGTAGTGCATTCTACATTGGTAAAACCAATAGAACTTTAAAGGAAAGGGTAATGATACACCTTAATGATATTAGGAACAGCAAGCTTACTAATGCACTAGCCAAGCATGTTTTAGATTGTGGAGACCAGCACAATTTTAAATTTTTGGTTTTGCAGAAAATGAATGTGAGTTTTAGAGAAGGTGACATTAACAATGAACCTGAATATGCTGAATTAAGGTGGATAGTGGGCTTTAAGGCATACTTATCACCTGGCCTTAACAGTGATGTGTCCTTAAAACCTCTCTTGAAAAAAAGAGGGTTGTTTCACTGATTTTTAAAGAATTTTTATTGGTTGTTGGTTTTATTTAAACCTTGTGTGCTAATTTATTTGTGTATTAAGGTCTGATGAAGAGGACTGCCTCAAAAGTGCTTACCTAACTTTGTGTTTTGGAATAAATTTCAAGTATTTTATTCTCCAGCCTATAAGTCTCTTTACTCATACTTATATTTATATTCTTGGGTTCTTGGTTCCACCATCTCTCTACTTCCTAGATGTATACACACACACACACATATATATATATATATATATATATATATATATATATATATATATATATATAGACACACACACACACACACACACACACACACACACACACACACACACACATACATCTGTTTGTATACAGATATATATATATGTATATATATATATATATATATATATATATATATATATATGTGTGTGTGTGTGTGTGTGCATATATGTGTAGATATCAGTTTGTGTTGTTTATATACCTACATGAATGTATAACTGTCTGAGGTTCTGTACACATACACAGCTGTGAGTATGTATCACACATATATGTATCTGTATGTGGGGTGCATACGACCATCTGGACCACACTCATGTACCCCCTGTACTTCACAGCTGAACTGTTCGGCCTTGCTGCAACATATAGGTGTCACATGTGAACACAGACTAACATTAGTGGGTATATGTGGTGACAAACATTAGATAAGCATATTATACTGCTATGGCAGCTGGGCATGCTATGCTACACTTTAACATGGCTGTCCTGCAGGCGGTGTGGTCTCTCACCCATGTGTCTATCATGGCAGTATTAATACCCCCACCAGCTGTTGGCCACAGTAATTTACAGAACACAGATATCATGGGTCACATCTTTGCCATTCACTGTTGGTCTGCACATTTGCCAGGTATGTCCCACTGCCCACAGGGACTGACACTACTGTCCCGTGCTGTTGTTGAGCACATCATTACAGGAACAAGTACTGATGGCACATATACATCCATTTACAGTACATCCTATTATTCTATTTCATATACTACATGCCAATAAATGCATATCTGTTTCACATACCTGTTATGTTGTTTCTGCTGTAACACAACCCCGAGCTTTGTGAACTTTCTTGAAGGTTTTTTTTTTTTTTTCCTCTCTCTCTCTTTCTGTCTCTCCAGTAGAGTGAATGAGCAGGTATGAATAGATTGCAGCATGCTTTTGTTGGTATTGCACATGATCAGGGGGTGGCCTCTGCACCAGTCAGTGTCCACCAGTTGTTAATTGCATGCAGTCTGCTGTGTAGTACTTCAGATAACCACTGTCATGGCAACCCTGTACTATAAAGTGCTGCCTTCTGTGGGCGTTGTCCCTTCACCTTTACAGTATGGATGACATCTTTCCTGTGTGTTGACATCAGTGTTACAGACAGCAGGTAGCAATACCTCTTACAGCAGAACCTGCAGACATAGGGCAAATCCACATTTGGGTAAGGTTCCACACCTACAGACAGCGTGAGTAGTACTGTTGTGTGCAATGTATCTTGCTGTTCTTACAGGGTTTCTGTGTACATGGTACTTTTTCATGGAATGTTGTCTGTTTGCATAGCTCTCAACTATGGGCCTATCCGTATGATACCAGGGGGATTGTCTGTTAGGTTTTATCTGTGCACCACACAGGTATTGTCCCAGGTATATCTGTGGCAGTCTGTCTGTTGAGTGCTATCAGTACATGGCTACATCCATTTGTATTTCAATGTCATATCCCTGCATAAGGTATGCTGCAACGAATCCTATAACACCAGCAATTTCCCGGGTGTGTAACAGCAATAATGCAAATATGGCCCTATGTTCCTGCCTCAGTCCTCCACATATATGCCAGTCTTTGTCCTACTGTGATACAGGAAGGGTTGTTAGGTAATGGCCTATCATTATTTACCACTAGCATTACTGCTATCATCCCCGTCATGTCATGGACTCCCACACCAACTGTTGGGCCAGGTCCATATATATGGGGGCAACAGCTGAAGAACAAATATGTGCCCTTGTACATTCCAGAGGTAAGTGTGTGGTACACAGTGTTCCTTGCCCTTGTACAGCATTTTGTGTGTGTGTGTGTGGGGGGGGGGGGTGTTCTATGACAGTAACCTAGACTGCTTTTCAGGGATATAACTGTTAAGACGAGAGTCATTCAGTGTGATAGTGAGATGTAAGGTTAAGCAATGTTATGTGCAAGATACTGTGGCATTAACACAAGTGTTACTTTTCCCCCTAGGGCTTGACTACAGGGAGTAATTGGAGGTTGCCGAACTACATCTGTAATTGTTGATTGTTATGTATCCTGAAGGCAAAACCTGTTTCTACTGTTATACTAATTGAAGGCCTTGGCCTGGACAGCATAGTATGGTATATATACACATTGCTTGCATCTACTGCTTTGTGTGGGCCTTGCATTCATGACTGATTACATATTTCAAACCTTGTGTGGTGTCACTACTGGCATACATTATTGTATAGTACAGGAATAAATGTTATCTGTGTATGCATACCTGTGTGGCGTGTCATGTCCTTTGAATTGTGGGTGGGTATATGTTTAATGTCAGTATTCTCATTGGTGGGAATGGTTGCCACACTACACATTTCACAGGTGCCAGTTGAAGGGCTTGTGGCTGAGGGATATACTTTGCACCCAGTACTTCCACACTACTTCTACGTATGTATGGCTACTGATACCTTTTGTGTGTGTATATGTGCATGTACCTATATATATCTCATATGGCTATATCTGTATATATATATATACATATATATATATATATATATATATATATATATATATATATATATGCATATGAACATATGCATTGTATCCATATACAATTGATGTTATATGATTATTTGTGAGTCATACATTAATATATATCTACATATAGCTGTCTATCTGTCTACATTTACAGATATATATCTGTCCATATGTCCATGCATGTTCGGCTCATATTTTGGCCTGTTCTTCATTCACTTGGTAATTGTCATGGATGATCGCAACATTGAAGTCAGTAACTAGTGGCAACACTTTTGTGTTTCTGACTTCATCTCCTTCTACATATGTGTACTAATACATATAACTGTGTAACTAGCAACATTTTAAGTGTATCAGATCATTAGTTGACATATATCCCTATTTGTACCCACAGTGTGGCATACTTTGTCCAGACGTCTTGCATTAACAGGTTATGTGATGTGATAATAATACATTTCCTGTACTGTTGACTGATTGTACTCCATGATATGCTTGTAAAAACATCAGGTTATGTATATCTGCCATGGTTTAGTGGTAAATCACTTTGTGTATGGAGTGTTGGATCCTGGGTTCAAGCCTTTGAGAAGCAGTTTGTTTTGTTGCTGGGCAGAACAAGAGACATTGGCTACAGAGTGATTAAGGCACTTTTAAAGGGTTGTAAGTGGGTTTGCAGTTGTAAGTGGGTTTGTGCGAGTTTGCACAATGGTAAGCACTGCCAACCACCACTTATGTTTCCTTACAGTCAGTTAACTTCGAATTTCTCAACCTGTGTAGGATAGCTTACCCCCGTGCAAACTCATGCAAACCTGCTTACCACTGCTTAATGGTGCCTACTGTCTCTTACCCCAATGCTAATTCCTTTAAAAGAAAAGAAAAAGGGGTTGATAGTACAGTGGTGCAAAATGGGGCACAAAGAGGGAAAGACAGTAGGGAAAATAGCTAGGCATGTGCAGGAAGGGTATAGGAAAGGTCCATAGCTGCCCATTTCTTCTACAGCAACAGCTGTGCCTATACACTATATTTGCAGGTAGATTTGGACCCTCAAACCCCTGGGAGAGGGGTGAGGATGACATATATTCATTGTGATGCCAATTAGACCAGATTACATGTGTCCAGTGGACATGTGTGCGAAATGGACAGCTATGTGTGGGGCATGATTTTTTTGTGGGACCAGATTGCCCTTTTTCATTTTTTCAGGTGAGAGTGGGATGTTGGGGATGGGTAGTTTGTATATTTGGGGAGGTAGATTGGGTAGGTTAACAGACAAGACACACAAGATACATACAGGGCCGGTATATGACACATGTGGGGGGTAAACACCTTGGACGGGGAGGGGTGTTTGGAAGACGCAAGCCCATGACCCCCAACTGGAAAAAGTGGGACTGAGGTCCCCACCCATGAGTAGTCACCACTGCACCTTCATGACCCCGAAGGTGGCTGTGCTGGGGGCTGTGTAGGAGTGGCAGGCTCACCCTCTAATAGCACCACTCAGTCCTCAAGCTGGCATAGCCGCTCTCAATACTCCAGATCAAGCTCCTTACGCACCATGGCCCAGACCTGTTGATGGGTGACAGGCTCCCCTTTGTGCCCGCTCCATGGGGGGTCGAGCCCCATTCCCCTGCAGTGATTCCACCCAAAGGTGGCGCAGGGCCCATGGAGGAGGAAGTCTCAGGCTGGGCCCCAGATGTACTGGTGCCTGGTGATATGGCCAGCTGAGGTGGGACAGGTGGGAACACTGGGACCGGCATTTCCATACGAGCTGTGTTGTCACAGGTTTATGACAGATATGGATTAGTAACAGTCAACTGCATTCAGGATTAGTTATAACAGCATGCATAGGTATGCCCATTAACCCAACACACCAGATTTAACACAGTTGCAGAGCAAGCAGAATACATACATATATGGAACAACAGTGGCCATTACAGTTGCATGCAGGTTTCATTGATGGCAACAGGCCATCAATATGGGTGTATTTTCACATGGCAGATGCATAGAAACAAATGTGAATATTTATACACCATTAGGACATATGTCCCAACAAAAGTGTTTAGTGTACACATACCAATTGAGGAGTGTCATTGGGCTACTATGCACATATGGTAGAGGTGAGAGAGAGACTTCAATTAACAATAAATATATCCTTGTAGTTTACACAGCATTCTTAGTCACTGCAGTGGTTTTTCCCTTATATGTATTATTACACTACACAATGGCCTTATATTGTACACTGGTATGTTTATAAGTTATTATATACAAGACCTGCATCTTACATACAGGTGTGACAGGCTGCAGGTGTTAATGCAATATATGTTGAGTATTGCTGACATACACTTTTTGTGAGGTGCTAGAATGACATGTTTTCTTTTCCATATACATTCTGTGAATATGTACACATTTGAATATCAGTTATATGTCATTGACAGCTGCCTATATTTTTTGGAACATCACACTGGATTTTCAGGGGAAATGGGTACCAAGCAGGTGATATGGGCCATTTATCTGGACATGCTGGACAGATTGGAACAGTTGTGGGGTATGAATATGCATACAACTTACATTTTGAACATGCTAGTAAATTCTGTACTGTTGCTGGGTGTAAGTATGCATGCAGCTTTCTATCTGGACATTGTCTCACAATCTGTACAGTTGTGGGGTATGATTATGTGCACAACTTAGTAGCACTCCTAGGATTCAGACCCCTGCTGTGTGTGGCAAACTATTATAGCTAACATCACAGCATACTGTGCTATCAGAGAATTGATGTAAGGCTTTCAAGTGTTTTCTATCTAAGTCTCCCTTACTTGTACAATATAACTGACCTCTTGGCACTTCCAACATTATTATGCAGGACTTCATGCCTATTTTATCTGCATACCACAGTGTGGGTGACAGTGCTTAAGATACAACATTACTATTTATAGTATGGAACAGATCGCCAACATATGAGAGAAGAGTTAACAGAAGCACTCCAGGGTTATACCTTTATTCACAGACTATTACACATTTATTTCTACTGTTACAACACTTTCTAAGGCTCTTATATTTATTTGTTATGACAGTACATGCAGACTGATTACTTACCTGTCTCGCGACACAGCCTTTGTAGCATAGCATCATGGGCTTGCTGTTTCGCAGCCCACTCATCTGCAACTGTCAGAAAAATGCAGTGATATTTAGCCATACCTATCTATAGTATACACAAACTAGGCAATTATTCACTACTTAGTAGAATGAGTACTTACTCAGTCGTGGGGGATTGGGCATCTGCCAAGACTCCTGTATCCACTATTTCAGTACATTCCCCCTCTGCTGCTTCAGGTCAGCATGGTGGTGCCTGACCTGCTCACCAGTCCAGGGAATACCTTTGGCACTGGTGAGGTCACGAGCCAGACTGTCTCAGGCCTCCATTTTATACTGCAAGCCCTGGTACTGGCCCTGCAGTAGTCTGTGATCATAGTGTTTTCCCAGGAGCCATACCATGATTTCTGACTCCTGGATGCCCCATCACTGTGCTCTAAATTGAGTGCCTTCACCCACAGCAGCCATTCTGCCTACAGTAGGGAGCTGCAACAAATTATGGGTAGTATTCCCAGCTGTGGGGTTTAAATATGGACATTTTCCCATATTTCTCCATGACTGACCAGTTTTTAAAAGGCTAAGCTATGGGCAGACATGCTTACATGAGGTTGGTACTGCTTAAAGAGGTATACCACTAGGCAGATTGAATTGGCTCACCTACACATTGCTTATACTTACTAACTTGAGCTGTGCTGTGGTTAGCATTGCTTAATGATTAATTAGCACTATGTTTGCCATTTGCAATGATGTATTCTTCATTACAGTTTATATATGTGTATGGTATCTGTAATTCATGTGTACATACACTGTATACAATAACACCTCCAATCTATGCTTACTGCAGTACTCTAGTTCACATATTTATGTTCTGTGGCAGGCTATCCAACATCACACTGTACATAGATGCAGTTCACATGTTTGGTTTGATTTTCCTATGGTGAGACTTAGTTTGCTGATGCCTCATGCATATTGATTGCTATGATGGCTTGGTGGTTAACTACTGTGACTATAGTGTACAGGGTCTTGAGTTTGAGCCTTGCAGAGGCAGTTTATTTTGTTGCTGGGCAGAACATGGCGCATTGGATCCAGAGTGATTGAGGCACTTTAAAGCAGTTGTAAGCGGGTATGCATGGGTTTGCGCGACAGTAAGCACTCCTAACCACCGGATACAGTTTCTTACACTCAGTTAGCTTCTACTTTGCTTAATCTGTGTAGGCAATGCTTACCCCTGTGCAAACGCACTTAGACATGCTTACTACTGCTTATTTGTGCTTAAACCTGCTTACTAGTGCCTTATTCATTATGACACTGACACTTCACGTGCATTTCATGCAGTACTCCAGTTCACATTTAAATGTTATTATGTAGATTATACGGCATAAAGATGTAAATAAGCTGAATAAAGAGAAGGTTACTGTTAGCTGCCCATCAGGTGCCAGGATCCGCCACATAACACAAGCACTCAGGTCACTCCAGAACAAGTACAAATATGACTCTGTCATTGTCCATGTTAGTGTGAATGACCTGAGCCATACCTCCCTGGACTACATGGAAAGAGACATGGAAGAGCTCTCTGATCACGTAGCCCAGGCCGGTATGACCCTGACCCTGAGTAGCATCATGCCCTCACCAAGAATTATACCACGGTATAAAGAAAGAATTATCAATTTCAACAATTGGATAAGTTTCTGGTGTCATTCAAATGGGCTCCAGTGTCTGTCTGCCTGGGATGACATGCTCGACAAGCTACGCTGCTTCGCTAGAGATGGATTGCACCTGTCACCCTTAGGCTTTTGAATACTGGCCAAGGCTCTTGCCACCCCCATAGTGCCTTTTTTAGGCAAGGCTGAAAAGACAAACCCACCACTGTAAATAGCACAAGTAACAAATATCTGAGGGTAATACTACTCAATGCCAGAAGTCTAAACCTCAAAATGCACTCACTCGAGGCACTCCTCAGTATGAAGAAAATCGATATATGTGCAGTAACAGAAACCTGGTTTAAGGCTCCAAAGAGCACCCCAGCACTACCAGGCTACAATTCATACCATACATTTCGGTCACAGACCCCAGACCAAAATACAAAAGGCAGGGGAGTATCCATATTCATCAAGGATACCCACACCTCCAGGTTAGTGGCACAGCACGATGCTTCAGAGATTATCCATTTGCAACTAACAATGGGCAAAACTGCAATTCAAATTGTAGCTTGCTACAGATCACCCACCATGTCCCAGGACCCGCTTTCTGCATTTTTGGAAACACTGGGTAACATAAAGGTCCTACCAAACACCCTAATATTGGGTGATTTCAACTACCCAAACATTAACTGGGAAAACTACTCAAGTACTAACTCCCTTACCCAACATTTCCTAGAATTTATAAACTCAAATGCCCTGGAACAACTAGTCAACACTCCCACCAGAGGTGACAATATATTGGACCTGGTCATTACCAACATGGGCGACTGGTGTTCCACACCGGAGGTCAACCCCTTGTTGATTAGCTTTGATCATAAACAAATCACTTTGGATATCCACATTCCACCCCCACCCCCGGACAAGGAAACCACCATGAAAAGCTTTTCAAAAGCAAACTTCACGTTACTTAAGACGGAAGTGGAACGTTTCAAATCCCCATGATAAAAGATAACACTGTCTAAGCTGCTAAATCATTTACTAATGCATTCTATGGGCACCTACAAGAATGCATGGATTATGTTATCCCAAGCAAAACCAAGACTCACTCCTCCAAGAAAAGTAAACCAGTCTAGTGGATCCCGGCTATAAACAAGCTATACAATAGAAGGAGGAAACTAGTACAGAAAAGACTAAAATCCCAAAAAGGGAAGACATCCCTGATCAGCATCAGCAAGAAACTATGATCCCTCATAAAATTGTTCAAGGCGAGTTTTGAAAGGAAACTTGCCAAGGACTCCAAAGATAACCACAAGGCATTCTTTAGCTATGTCAAGAATCTAAGTGGAAATGCTCAGATCTGCTCGGAGTTAGTGCAGAATGGCACAAAATACACTGAACCAACTTATATTGCCAACATCCAGGCAGACAGGTTCAGTGCAAACTTCACCCCCCTCTCACCCCCAAAAGGGCCCATGACAATACCAGAAGAATGTAGAGCCCCTGAAATTACAGACACTCAGGTTAGAATAGCCCTCTCCAAAACCAAAAACACAGCATCAATGGAACTGGACAGTGTTCCAGGCTGCGTCCTACATGAACTCAAAGACAAACTAACCCCTCACCTAAACACACTGTTCAAATTCAGCCTCTCCACAGATTACATACCCATAGAGTGGTGCACAGCAATGGTTATTCCACTCCACAAAGGTGGAGCCATAACAGACCCTGGGAACTATCACCCTATAAGCCTGACTAGCTTGGTCTGCAAGGCTATGAATGCATCATCATGGAACTCATTAACAGAGACATTGGGAACCTCCAAACACTGGACCCTACCCAGTTCGACTTTGTTAAGGGCAGATCATGCCTCCTAAACCTGGTGGACTTCTTTGAGACAGTTTCCAAGGCTATAGATGAGGGAAAGGTGGTACACATAGCCTACCTAGACCTCACAAAGGCCTTTGACGACATTCCCCATTCTGGTATTATAGATAAGCTCACCAGCCTGAACATAGACCCCTATGTCACAAGATGGGTTGCCATTTGGCTCATGGACAGAACCCACATGGTGATAGTTGTGGGGAGCTAGGTCTAACATTAAACCGGTTACAAGTGGTGTTCCCCAGGGCTCAGTCCTAGGACCCCTCCTGTTCGGCATATACTTCTCAGAGGTACAGACAAGTACAGGAGGACTATGGCTGACCAAGTTCACAGATGACTGCAAACTAGGGGCTATAATTGACTCACCGGCTGACACAGACATCCTCCAAAAGGGTCTCACTGAGACAGATACCTGGTGTCAAAATCATGGCCTCAAGCTAAATGCCAAAAAGTGCATAGTTATTCGGTTTGGAAATAAGAAAGTACCCACTAACTACCACATAGGTGGTAGTCCCCTAAATACGGAAACTGTAATAAGGGATCTGGGGACCCAAGTAGATAGTAATTTCTCCTTTGATACATTGCCAAAGTGGTTAGAAAATCCTTCTATGTGGCCCACCTAATCACAAAAGGGTTTGCATCCAGATCAAAAGAGGTCATTGTGCCCCTCTACTCATCACACATCAGATCCATCATAGAGTACAATGCCCCATTTGGGATGTACCTTACAAGACACCTGCAACAGCTGGAAAGACCACAGAAGTACCTCACCAAGAGGATCACTGGCCTCAAACAGATGCCCTATGCAGCTTGACTGAAGAAACTCCAGCTGTACTCTGTTGCATACTGCCTGCTCAGAGGTGATCTCTGCCTGACATACAAGGCCATGTCCAACCCAGAATTGATGGACATGCTCCACCTAAAAAAAACCTTATCCCCTCGAGCCACATGCTCTAGGGATCTAAACCTCACCACAACAATAAATAGGACGTGCTGGAGGGATAGATTCCTGTCCCAGAGACTTCCCATGCTTTGGAACAAGATTCCAATCTACATTAGGCAGAGCTCCTCGCTAACAATCTTCAAGAGAAACCTTGACGAGTGGATGGGAAACAGAAAGTTTACCCTGGGGATCACTTCAATGGCTCTTCTGGACAGAGGCACAGGGAAGTAATCTAAGGGGGCAGCGAAAGCCAACACATTCTGGCTAGGCTTATAAATGCCTTCGGGCAGATAGCCTAGTACCTACCTATGAACCTATAAATATATGTTCATATACAGTTTTCACATGGAAAATGATATGTGCTGCAGTGGGACTCGAACCAGGAATGTCTGTTTTTTAGGGGGATGCTCTAACCATAACACTATTGCTGTGCTGCTTCATTTGCATATATATTCTTTGTTATCCTCTTCAGCCTTTTCAGCTGCTTTAACAGTAGCTAAACAATGGGCAAACCCACGCACCTACGATTAGCTGTACTTGGGGTTTAAAAAAAAAAATAAATGCAAGGGTTTCTTCATTTTATTTCAATGTACTGTTGCTGTTGAACACATGGGGACTGTTGGAGATATGCGGACACCTATGAGTGGTTTCGCTTATTTATTTACACTTTCTTCTGTTCTACTTTGCAGGGGCATGTTTATTCTGATAGCTCTACTCTGAGACACACCCCCTGCACTCATCCATGCTCAGTGTAGGATTTAGAGCTCCGGCAGCACGCCTTCATTATTATGCATGGCGCGCTGCTGTCCTCCTCTTAAACTGTCGCTTACTTCCAGGACTAGTTTAGTGCATGGCAGATTAGTGAATCCAGGGGAGACTTTGATCTAAGTATCTCTGTTTACTTATTCTTGCTTAAATTTGCTTACTACACGTTATTTAAGTCATTTTCAACCTTATTTAACTGCATTTACTGTTTTTTTTTTTGTTAAACCACTGAAGTGTGCTAGCCTGCACTGTGTTTAAAGTGAATTTATTGTTGTTTTAAGTGTATTTCTTGCTGTTTAACAAACAAAAAAAAAAAAGTATTAGCTGTTTGCTCATTTTCCCAGCATTTTCTGTTACTAGAAAAGTCTGGATACAGATTTGCCGTATTCAGGACTGTACTGGAGTTTCTGAGTACTGCAGACCTTTCTGAAATAGAGGGAAGCCTTTCTGCTTATCAATGGGAGTGGTAAGCACTGAGCAGCCTACCTACAACAAGAGGAGTGGTTTCCAGCTCAGAAATTGTACCTTATTGGCCATTTGAGCTCCATTTCTTTCCTTTTTAACTTTCTGCCTTAAAAGCCCATGTTTGCAAGGGTTTGCACTCGTTTTAGCTCAGTGGATGCCATTTTGGCATCCTGCAGACTACAAGAGCAGCAGAAAGGAGAAAGAGAGACTTTTATTCTAAATATCTCCGTTTACTTATTCTTGCTTAAATCTGCTAACTGCACTTTATTTAAGTCGTTTTCTGCCTTATTGCATTTAATTTAACTGCATTAACTGTTTTTTGGCTACCCACACAGGTGAGCTAGCCTGCATTGTGCTTAAAGTGAAATTGTTCCTGCTTTAAGTGTATTTCTTGCTGTTTAACAAAAAAAAAAAAAAATTCTAACTGTTTGCTCATTTTCCCACCATTTTCTGTTACTAGAATAGTCTGGATACAGATTTTCGTTATACAGGACTGTATTGGAGTTTTCTGAATTCCCCAGACCTTCCTGTAATTAAGGGAAGCTTTTCTGCTTATCAGTAGGAGTGGTAAGCACTGAGCAGCCTAACTACCACAAGAGGAGTGGTTTCCAGCTCTGAAATTGTACCTTATTGACCATTTGGGCTACATTTCTATCCCTTTTAACTTTCTGCCTTAAAAGCCCATGTGTTGCGTAGGTTTGCACATGTTTTAGCTCAGTGGATCCCATTTTGGCATCCTGCAGACTACAAGAGCAGCAGAAAGGAGAAAGAGACTTTGATTCTAACGATCTCTGTTTACTTATTTTTCCTTAAATTTGCTTACTGCACTTATTTAAGTCATTTTCTACCTTATTGCATTTATTTTAACTGCATTTACTGTTTTTTGGCTACACACTGAAGTGAGGTAGCCTGCAGCATTTAAAGTGAATTTATTGCTGTTTTAAGTGCATTTCTTGCTGTTTAACAAAAAATAAAAAAGTTCTAGCTGTTTGCTCGTTTTCCCACCATTTTCTGTTACTAGAATAGCCTGGATACAGATTTGCTGGATACAGGACTGTAATGGGGTTTCTGAGTTCCCCAGACCTTCCTGTGATAGGGGGAACCCTTTCTACTTATCAGTAGGAGTTGTAAGCACTGAGCAGCTTATCTACCACAAGAGGAGCGATTTACAGCTCTGAAATTGTACCGTATTGGTCGTTTGGGCTACATTTCTATCCCTTTTAACTTTCTGCCTTAAAAGCCTGTGTTCACACGGGTTTGCACTTGTTTTAGCTCAGTGGATCCCATTTTGGCATCCTGCAGACTACAAGAGCAGCAGAAATGGGAAAGAGAGACTTTGTTTGATTCTAAGCATCTCTGTTTACTTATTCTTGCTTAAATTTACTTACTGCACTTTGTCATTTCCTACCTTACTGCATTTAATTTAACTGCAATTAGTGTTTTTTTGGCTACAAACTGAAGTGAGATAGCCTGCAGTGTTTAAAATGAATTTATTGATGTTTTAAGTGTATTTATTGCTGTTTAACAAAAAAAAAATGAAATAAAAAAGTTATAACGGTTTGCTTGTTTTCCTGCCCTTTTCTGTTACTACAATATTCTGGATACAGATTTGTTGTATTCAGGGCTGTATTGTAGTTTGTGAGTTCCCTAAACCCTTCTGTGAAAGTGGGAAGCCTTTCTGCTTATCTGTGGGAGTGGTAAGCACTGAGCAGACTACCTACCACAAGAGGAGTAGTTTCCACCTTTAGAATTGTACCTTATTAGCCGTTTGAGCTGCATTTTTATCACTTTTAACTTTATACTTTAAAAGCCCGTGTTTGCATGGGTTTGCAGTTGTTTTAGCTTAGCGGATCCTGTTTTGGCATCCTCTAAACTACAAGAGCACCAGGAAGGAGAAAGCAAGACTTTGTTTGAGTCTAAGTATCTCCATTTACTTATTCTTGCTTATATCTGCTTACTGCACTTTATTTACGTAATTTTCTACCTTACAGCATTTAATTTAACTGCATTTACTGTTTTTTGGCTACACACTCAAGTGAGCTAGCCTGCTATGTGTTTAAAGTGAATTTATTGTTGCTTTAGGTGTATTTCTTGATGTTTAAAAAAAAAAAAAACAACAAAAAAAAAAAAAAAGGTTCTAGCTGTTTGCTCATTTTTCTACCATTTTCTGTTACTAGAATAGCCCGGATACAGATTTGCTGTTTTCAGGTCTGTATTGGAGTTTCTGAGTTCCCCAGACCTTTCTGTGTTAGATGGAAGCGTTTCTGCTTATCAGTGGGAGTGGTAAGAACTGAGCAGCCTATCTTCAACAAGAGGACTGGTTTCAAGCACTGAAATTGTACCTTATTGGCCATTTCAGCTGCATTTCTATCCCTTTTAACTTTCAGCCTTAAAAGCCCATGTTTGCATGGGTTTGCACTTGTTTTAGCTCAATGGATCCCATTTTGGTGCCCTGCAGACTACAAGACCAGCAGAAAGAAGAAAGATAGGCTTTGTTTGATTCTAAGTATCTCCATTTACTTATTCTTGCTTACATTTGCTACTGCACTTTATTTAAGTCATTGTCTATCTTATTGCATTTAATTTAACTACATTTACTGTTTTTTTGGCTACACACTTAAGTGCAATAGTCTGCACTGTGTATAAAGTAAATTTATTTCAATTTTAATGGTATTTCTTGCTGTTTAACAAAAAAAAAAATTGAAAAAAAAAGTTCTAGGTGTTTGCTCAATTTCCCACCATTTTCTGTTACTAGAATAATCCGGATACAGATTTGCTGTATACAGGACTGTATTGGAGTTTCTGAGTTCCCATCTATCACAAGAGGAGTAGTTTCCAGCTCTGAAATTGTACCTTATTGGTCGTTTGGGCTACATTTCTATCCCTTTTAACTTTCTGCCTTAAAAGCCCATGTTCACAGAGGTTTGCACTTCTTTTAGTTCAGTGGATCGCGTTTGGCATCCTGCAGACTACAAGAGCTGCAGAAAGGGGACAGAGAGACTTTGATTCTAAGCATCTCCATTTACTTATTCTTGCTTAAATTTGCTTACTGCACTTAGTAATTTTCTACCTTACTGCATTTAATTTAACTGCAATTACTGTTTTTGGCTACACACTGAAGTGAGATAGCCTGCAGTGTTTCAAGTGAATTTATTGATTTTAAGTGCATTTCTAGCTGTTTAACAAAAAAAAAAATGAAAAAAAAAAAAACAAAACAAGTTCTAGCTGTTTGCTTGTTTTCCCATGATTTCCTGTTACTAGAATAGTCCAAATACAGATCTGCTGTGTTCCACAGACATTCCTGTGATAGAGGGAAGTCTTTCTGCTTATCAGTGGGATTGGTAAGCACTGAGCAACCTATCTACCACAAGAGGGGTGGTTTCCACCTCTGACACTGTACCTTCTGGGCCGTTTGGGCTCCATTTCTATCACTTTTAACCTTCCACCTTAAAAGCCCGTGTTTGCACGGGTTTGAACTTTTTTTAGCTTAGCGGATCCTGTTTTGGCATCCTGGAGAATACAAGAGCGCCAGGTAGGAGAAAGTGAGGCTTTCTTTGATTCTAAGTATCTCTGTTCACTTATTGTTGCTTAAATTTGTTTACTGTACTTTGTCATTTTCTATCTTATTGCATTTAATTTAACAGCATTTACTGTTTTTGGCTACAGACTCAAGTGTGTTAGCCTGCACTGTTTTTAAAGTGAATTTATTGTTGTTGTAAGTATATTCCTTGCTGTTTAAAAAAAAAAAAAGAAAAGTTCTAGCTATTTGCTCGTTTTCCTGCCATGTTCTGTTACTACAATAGTCTGGATACAGATTTGCTGTATTTAGGACTTTATTGGAGTTTCTGAGTTCTCCAGACCTTTCTGTGATCAAGGGAAGCCTTTCTGCATATCAGTGGGAGTGGTAAGCACTGAGTAGCCTATCTACCACAAGAGGACTGGTTTCCAGCCATGAAATTGTACCTTATGGGCCATTTGTGCTGCAATTCTATCCATTTTAACTTTCTGCCTTAAATGGCTATGTTTGCATAGTTTTCCGCATGTTTTAGCTCAGCAGATCCCGTTTTGGCATCCTGCACACTAAAAGAGCAACAGAAAGGAGAAAGAGAAACTTTGTTTATTCTAAGTACCTCTGTTTATTTATTGTTTTTTAAATTTGCTTACTGAACTTTATTTATGTCATTTTCTACCTTATTGCATTTAATTTAACTGCATTTACTGTTTTTTGGCCACACACTCAAGTGCACTAGCCTGCACCGTCTTTAAAGTGAATTTATTGTGGTTTTTAGTGTATTTCTTGCTGTTTAACAAAAAAAAAAAAAAACGAAAAAAAAAAGTTCGAGCTCTTTGCTCGTTTTCTTACCATTTTCTCACTAGAATAGTCTGGTAACAGATTTGCTGCATTCAAGTCTTCATTTGAGTTTCTGTGTTCCCCAGATCTTTCAATAATAGAGGGAAGCTTTTCTGCCTAGCTACAACAAGACAACAGGTTTCCAGCTCTGAAATTGCACCTTATTGGCCGTTTGGTCTCCATTTCTATCCATTTTAACTTTCTGCCTTAAAAGCCTGTGATTGCATGGGTTTGCACTTGTTTTAGCTCAGTGGATCCCATTTTGGCATCCTTACAGACTACAAGAGCAGCAGAAAGGAGAAAGGAGAAGGAGAGAGTTTGTTTGATTCTAAGTATCTCCGTTTGCTTATTCTTGCTTAAATTTGCTTACTGCACTTTATTTAAGTCATTTTCTACCTTATTGCATTTAATTTAAAACTGCATTTACTGTTTTTGGGCTACACACTTGTGTGCTAGCCTGCATTGTGTTTAAAGTGAATTTATTTCTATTTTAAGGGTATTTCTTGCTGTTTAAAAAAAAAATGAGAAAGAAAAAGTTCTAGGCGTTTGCTCATTTTCCCACCATTTTCTGTTACTAGAATAGTCTGGATACAGATTTGCTGTATACCAGACTCTATTGGAGTTTATGAATTCCCCAGACCTTCCTGTGATAAAGGGAAGCCTTTCTGCTTATCAGTGGGAGTGGTAAGCACTGAGCAGCCTATCTACCATAAGAGGAGTGGTTTCCACCTTTGACATTTTACCTTATTGGCCATTGGGGTCCATTTCTATCTCTTTTAACCTTCCACCTTAAAAGCCTATGTTTGCATGGGTTTGCACTTGTTTTAACTCAGCAGATCCAGTTTTGGCATCCTGGAGACTACAAGAGCAGTGAGGAGAAAGCAAGACTTTGTTTAATTCTAAGTATCTCCATTTACTTTTTCTTGCTTAAATTTGTTTACTGTATTTTGTCATTTTCTATCTTATTGCATTTAATTTAACAGCATTTACTGTTTTTGGCTACCGACTCAAGTGCATTAGCCTGCACTGTTTTTAAAGTGAATTTATTGTTGTTGTAAGTATATTCCTTGCTGTTTAACAAAATAAAAAAAAAAGAAAAATTCTAGCTGTTTACTCATTTTCCTGCCATTTTCTGTTACTACAATAGTCTGGATACAGATTTGCTGCTGTTTTCTGGACTTTATTGGAGTTTCTGAGTTCTCCAGATCTTTCTGTGATAGAGGGAAGCCTTTCTGCATATCAGTGAGAGTGGTAAGCACTGAGCATCCTATCTACCACAAGAGGACTGGTTTCCAGCCATGAAATTGTACCTTATGGGCCATTTGCGCTGCGATTCTATCCATTTTAACTTTCTGCCTTAAATGCCCATGTTTGCAATGTTTTTCGCTTGTTTTAGCTCAGTGGATCCCGTTTTGGCATCCTGCACACTAAATGAGCAGCAGAAAGGAGAAAGAGAAACTTTGTTTATTCTAAGTACCTCTGTTTATTTATTCTTGTTTAAATTTGCTTACTGAACTTTATTTATGTAATTTTCTACCTTATTGCATTTAATTTAACTGCATTTACTGTTTTTTGGCTGCACACTCAAGTGCACTAGCCTGCAATGTGTTTAAAGTGAATTTATTGTGGTTTTTAGTGTATTTCTTGCTGTTTAACAAAAAAAAAAAAAAAAAAAAAGTTCGAGCTCTTTGCTCGTTTTCTTACCATTTTCTCAGTAGAATAGTCTTGTAACAGATTTGCTGCATTCAGGACTGCATTTGAATTTCTGAGTTCCCCAGACCTTTCAGTGATAGAGGGAAGCTTTTCTACCTATCAGTGGGAGAGGTAAACACAGAGTAGCCTATCTAACACAAGACGAGTGGTTTCCATCTCTGAAATTGCACCTTGTTGGCCATTTGGGCTATATTTCTATCCATTTTAACTTTCTGCCTTAAAAGCCCATGATTGCATGGGTTTGCACTTGTTTTAGCTCAGTGGATCCCATTTTGGCATCCTGCAGACTATAAGAGCAGCAGAAAGGAGAAGGAGAGAGTTTGTCTGATTCTAAGTATCTCTGTTTACTTATTCTTGCTTAAATTTGCTTACTTCACTTTATTTAAGTCATTTTCTACCTTATTGCATTTAATGGAACTGCATTTACTGTTTTTTGGCTACACACTCAAGTGAGCTAGCCTGCATTGTGTTTAAAGTGAATTTATTGCTGTTTGAAGTTTATTTCTTGCTGTTTAACAAAAAATAATTAAAAAAAAAAAAGAAAAAGTTCTAGCTGTTTGCTGATTTTCCCACCATTTTCTGTTACTAGAATAGTCTGGATACAGATTTGCTCTTTTCAGAACTGTATTGGAGTTTCTGAGTTCCCCAGACCTTTCTGTGTTAGATGGAAGCCTTTCTGCTTATCAGTGGGAGTGGTAAGAGCTGAGCAGCCTATCTTCCACAAGATGAGTGGTTTCCAGCACTGAAATTGTACCTTATTGGCCGTTTGGGCTGCATTTCTATCCCTTTTAACTTTCAGCCTTAAAAGCCCATGTTTGCATGGGTTTGCTCTTGTTCTAGCTCAATGGATCCCATTTTGGTGCCCTGCAGACTACAACACCAGCAGAAAGAGGAAAGAGAGGCTTTGTTTGATTCTAAGTATCTCCATTTACTTATTCTTGCTTACATTTGCTTCTTCTTCTTCTTCTGGCTTTATCCCGGTTAGGGGTCGCCACAGCGGATCACCTGTCCGCACATTGAATGGCAGTGGAGTTTTACGGTGTCGAGTTGCCAGCCCGGTGCCCAACCTTCCACAGAAGGCACACTCACACGCACACCTAGGGCCAAATTAGAGTGTCCAATCCACCTGCAGCATGTCTTTGGGATGTGGGAGGAAACCGGAGCACCCGGAGGAAACCCACACGACCACAGGGAGGACATGCAGACTCCGCACAGAAGGCACCCCAGCCGAGGATCGAACCGGAGAACCTCTTGCTGTGAGGTGGCAATGCTAACCACTGCACCACCGTGGCCGCCCATTCTTGCTTACATTTGCTACTGCACTTTATTTAAGTCATTGTCTATCTTATTGCATTTAATTTAACTATATTTATTTTTTTTTGGCTACACACTTGTGTGCTAGCCTACATTGTGTTTAAAGTGAATTTATTTCTATTTTAAGGGTATTTCTTGCTGTTTAAAAAAAAATGAAAAAAAAAAGTTCTAGGTGTTTGTTTGTTTTCCCACCATTTTCTGTTACTAGAATAGTCTGGATACAGATTTGCTGTATACAGGACTCTATTGGAGTTTCTGAATTCCCCAGACCTTCTTGTAGTAAAAGGAAGTCTTTCTGCTTATCAGTAGGAGTGGTAAGCACTGAGCAGCCTATCCACCACAAGAGGAATGGTTTCCAGCTCTGAAAGTGTACCTTATTGGCTTTGTGGGCTACATTTCTATCCCTTTTAACTTTCTGCCTTAAAAGCCCATGTTTGCACAGGTTGTTTTAGCTCAGTGGGTCCCATTTTGGCATCCTGCAGACTACAAGAGCAGCAGAAAGGAGAAAGAGAGACTTTGTTTGATTCTAAGTATCTCTGTTTACTTATTTTTGCTTAAATTTGCTTACTGCACTTATTTATGTCATTTTTTACCTTACTGCATTTAATTTAACTGCATTTACTGTTTTTTCGCTACACACTGAAGTGACCTAGCCTACAGTGTTTAAAGTGAATTTATTGCTGTTTTAAGTGTATTTCTTGCTGTTTAACAAACAAAAAAAGTTCTAGCTGTTTGCTCGTTTTCCCACCATTTTCTGTTACTGGGATAGCCTGAATACAGATTTGCTGTATTCAGGACTGTATTGGAGTTTCTGACTTCCCCAGACCTGCCTGTGATAGAGGGAAGCCTTTCTGCTTATCAGCGGGAGTGGTAAGTACTGAGCAATGTATCTACCACAAGAGGAGTGGTTTCCACCTCTGACATTTTACCTTATTGGCCGTTTTTGCTCCATTTCTATCCCTTTTAACCTTTCACCTTAAAAGCCTATGTTTGCATGGGTTTGCACTTGTTTTAGTTCAGCGGATCCTGTTTTGGCATCCAGGAGACTACAAGAGCACCAAGAAGGAGAAAGTGAGACTTTGTTTAATTTTGAGTATCTCTGTTTACTTATTCTTGCTTAAATTTGTTTACTGCACTTTAAGTCATTTTTTATCTTATTGCATTTAATTTAACTACATTTACTGTTTTTTGGCTACACACTTAAGTGTGCTAGCCTGCACTGTGTATAAAGGGAATTTATTTCTATTTTAAGGGTATTTCTTGCTGTTTAACAAAAAAAAAACGAAAAAAAGGTTCTTGGTGTTTGCTCTTTTTCCCACCATTTTCTTTAAGTACGATAGTCTGTATACAGATTTGCTGTATACAGGACTGTAATGAAGTTTCTGCGTTCCCCAGACCTTCCTGCGATAGAGGGAAGCCTTTCTACTTCTCAGTAGGAGGGGTAAGCACTGAGCAGCCTGTCTACCACAAGATGAGTGTTTTCCAGCTCTGAAATTGTACAGTATTGGTTGTTTGGGCTACATTTCTATCTCTTTTATCTTTCTGCCTTAAAAGCCTGTGTTCACACGGGTTTGCACTTGTTTTAGCTCAGTGTTTAAAGTGAATTTATTGATGTTTTAAGTGTATTTCTTGCTGTTTAAAAAATGTAAAAAACAAAAAAGTTTTAGATGTTTGCTCATTTTCCAACCGTTTTCTCTTACAAGACTAGTCCATATACAGATTTGCTGTATTCAGAACTGTGTTGGAGTTTCTGACTTACCCAGACTACCTGTGATAGAGGGAAGCCTTTCGCCTTATCAGTGGGAGTGGTAAGCACCGAGCAACCTATCTACCACAGGAGAGGAGTGGTTTCCACTTCTGACATTGTACCTTTTTGGCCATTTGGGCTCCATTGTTATCCCTTTTATCCTTCTGCCTTAAAACCCGTGTTTGCATGGGTTTGCACTTGTTTTAGCTCAGAGGATCCTGTTTTGGCATCCTGGAGACTGCAAGAGCACCAGGAATGAGAAAGCAAGACTTTGTTTGATTCTAAGTATCTCTGTTCACTTATTCTTGCTTAAATTTGTTACTACACTTTATTTAATCATTTTCTACCTTATTGCATTTTGTTTAACTACATTTACTGTTTTTTGGCTACACTCAATGGCACTAGCCTGCACTGTGTTTAACATGAATTTATTGCTATTTTAAGTGTATTTCTTGCTGTTTAACAAAAAAAAAAAAAAAAACAAGAAAAGTTCTAGCTATTTGCTCGTTTTCTCACCATTTTCTCACCAATAGTCCAGATACTGATTTGCTGTATTCAGGACTGTATTGGTGTTTCTGAGTTCCTCAGACCTTTCAGGGATAGAGGGAAGCCTTTCTGTTTATCAGTGGGAGTGGTAAGAACTGGGCAGCCTATCTACCACAAGAGGAATGGTTTCCAGCTATGAAACTACACCTTATTGGCCGTTTGGTCTCCATTTCTATCCATTTTAACTTTCTGCCTTAAAGCCCATGATTGCATGGGCTTGCACTTGTTTTAGCTCAGTGGATCCCATTTTGGCATCCTTACAGACTACAAGAGCAGCAGAAAGGAGAAGGAGAGTTTGTTTGATTCTAAGCAGAAAGGAGAAGGAGAGAGTTTGTTTGATTCTAAGTATCTCTGTTTACTTATTCTTGCTTAAATTTGCTTACTGCACTTTAAGTCATTTTCTACCTTACTGCGTTTAATTTAACTGCATTTTATGTTTTTTGGCTGCACACTCAATTGAGCTATCCTGCAATGTGTTGAAAGTTAATTTATTGATGCTTTAGGTGCATTTCTTGCTGTTTAATAAAAAAAAAAAAAAGTTTCTAGCTGTGCTCATTTTCCCACAATTTCTGTTACTAGAATAGTTTGGATACAGATTTGTTGTTTTTAGCACTGTATTGAAGTTTCTGAGTTCCCCAGACCTTTCTGTGATAGAGGAAAGCCTTTCTGCTTATCAGTGAGAGTGGTAAGCACTGAGCAGCATATCTACCACAAATTGACTGGTTTCCAGCCATGAAACTGTACCTTATTTGTGCTGCAATTCTATCCCTTTTAATGTGGTGCCTGAAAAGCCCATATTTGCACAGGTTTGTGCTTGTTTTAGCTCAGAAGATCCCATTTTAACATCCTGCAGCAGAAAGGAGAGAGACTTTGATTCTAACTATCTCTGTTAACTTATTATTTCTTAAATTTGCTTTCTGCTCTTTATTTAATTCATTTTCTACCTTATTGCATTTAATTTAACTGCATTAACTGTTTTTTTGGCTACACACTCAAGTGCTTTAGCCTGCAATGTGTTTAAAGTGAATTTATTGTTGTAAGTGTATTCCTTGCTGTTTAAAAAAAAAAAAAAAAAAGTTCTAGCTGTTTGCTCATTTTCCTGCCATTTTCTGTTACTGCAATAGTCTGGATACAGATTTGCTGTATTCAGGACTGTATTGTAGTTTCTGAGTTCTCCAGACCCTTCTGTGAAAGAGGGATGCCTTTCTGCTCATCTGTGGGAGTGGTAAGCACTGAGCAGCCTACCTACCACAAGAGGAGTAGTTTCTACCTTCAAAATTGTACCTTATTAGCCGTTTGAGCTGCATTTTTATCCCTTTTAACTTTCTACCTTAAAAGCCCATTTTTGCATGGGTTTGCACTTGTTTTAGCCCAGGGGATCCTGTTTTGGCATCCTGGAGAATACAAGAGCACCAGGAAGGAGAAAGCAAGATGTGTTTGAGTCTAAGTATCTCCGTTTACTTATTCTTGCTTAAATCTGCTTACTGCACTTTAAGTCATTTTCTACCTTATTGCATTTAATTTAACTGCATTTATTGTTTTTTGGCTACACACTCAAGTGAGCTAGCCTGAAATGTGTTTAAAGTGAATTTATTGATGCTTTAGGTATATTTCTTGCTGTTTTAACAAAAAAACAAACAAAAAAAAAGGTTTTAGCTGTTTGCTTATTATCCCAGCATTTTCTTTTACTCGAATAGTCCGGATACAGATTTGCTGTTTTCAGGACTGTATTGGAGTTTGAGTTCCCCAGACCTTTCTCTGTTAGATGGAAGCCTTTCTGCTTATCAGTGGGAGTGGTAAGAACTGAGCAGCCTATCTTCCACAAGAGGAGTGGTTTCCAGCACTGAAATCGTACCTTTTTGGCCGTTTGTGCTGCATTTTTATCCCTTTTAATTTGCAGACTTAAAAGCCCGTGTTTGCATGGGTTTGCACTTGTTTTGGATCCCATTTTGGTGCCCTGCAGACTACAAGACCAGCAGAAAAAGGAAAGAGAGGCTTTGTTTGATTCTAAGTATCTCCATTTACTTATTCTTGCTTACATTTGCTACTGCACTTTATTTAAGTCATTTTCTATCTTATTGCATTCAATTTAACTACATTTACTGTTTTTTGGCTAAACACTTAAGTGCACTAGCATGCACTGTGTATAAAGTGAATTTATTTCGATTTTAATGGTATTTCTTGCTGTTTAACAAAAAAATGAAAAAAAAAACAAAAAAAGTTCTAGCTGTCTGCTTGTTTTCCCACCATTTTCTGTTACTAGTTTAGTCCAAATACAGATTTGCTGTATTCAGGACTGTATTGGAGTTTCTGACTTCCCCAGACATTCCTGTGATAGAGGGAAGTCTTTCTGCTTATCAGCGGGATTGGTAAGCACTGAGCAACCTTTCTACCACAAGAGGAGTGGTTTCCACCTCTGACATTTTACCTTATTGGCCGTTTGGGCTCCATTTCTATCCCTTTTAACCTTCCACCTTAAAAGCCTATGTTTGCATGGGTTTGCACTTGTTTTAGTTCAGCGGATCCTGTTTTGGCATCCAGGAAACTACAAAAGCACCAAGAAGGAGAAAGTGAGACTTTGTTTAATTTTGAGTATCTCTGTTTACTTATTCTTGCTTAAATTTGTTTACTGCACTTTAAGTCATTTTTTATCTTATTGCATTTAATTTAACTACATTTACTGTTTTTTGTCTACACACTTAAGTGTGCTAGCCTGCACTGTGTATAAAGGGAATTTATTTCTATTTTAAGGGTATTTCTTGCTGTTTAACAAAAAAAAAAAAAAACGAAAAAAAGGTTCTTGGTGTTTGCTCTTTTTCCCACCATTTTCTTTAAGTACGATAGTCTGTATACAGATTTGCTGTATACAGGACTGTAATGAAATTTCTGCGTTCCCCAGACCTTCCTGTGATAGAGGGAAGCCTTTCTACTTCTCAGTAGGAGGGGTAAGCACTGAGCAGCCTGTCTACCACAAGATGAGTGTTTTCCAGCTCTGAAATTGTACAGTATTGGTTGTTTGGGCTACATTTCTATCTCTTTTATCTTTCTGCCTTAAAAGACTGTGTTCACACGGGTTTGCACTTGTTTTAGCTCAGTGTTTAAAGTGAATTTATTGATGTTTTAAGTGTATTTCTTGCTGTTTAAAAAAATGTAAAAAACAAAAAAGTTTTAGATGTTTGCTCATTTTCCAACCGTTTTCTCTTACAAGACTAGTCCATATACAGATTTGCTGTATTCAGGACTGTGTTGGAGTTTCTGACTTCCCCAGACTACCTGTGATAGAGGGAAGCCTTTCGCCTTATCAGTGGGAGTGGTAAGCACTGAGCAACCTATCTACCACAGGAGAGGAGTGGTTTCCACCTCTGGCATTGTACCTTTTTGGCCGTTTGGGCTCCATTGCTATCCCTTTTAACCTTCTGCCTTAAAGCCCGTGTTTGCATGGGTTTGCACTTGTTTTAGCTCAGAGGATCCTATTTTGGCATCCTGGAGACTGCAAGAGCACCAGGAATGAGAAAGCAAGACTTTGTTTGATTCTAAGTATCTCCGTTCACTTATTCTTGCTTAAATTTTTTACTGCACTTTATTTAATCATTTTCTACCTTATTGCATTTCATTTAACTACATTTACTGTTTTTTGGCTACACTCAATGGCACTAGCCTGCACTGTGTTTAACACGAATTTATTGCTATTTTAAGTGCATTTCTTGCTGTTTAACAAAAAAAAAAAAAAAAAAAAAAAAAACAAGAAAAGTTCTAGCTATTTGCTCATTTTCTCACCATTTTCTCACCAGTAGTCCGGATACAGATTTGCTGTATTCAGGACTGTATTGGCATTTCTGAGTTCCCCAGACCTTTCAGGGATAGAGGGAAGCCTTTCTGTTTATCAGTGGGAGTGGTAAGAACTGGGCAGCCTATCTACCACAAGAGGAATGGTTTCCAGCTCTGAAATTTCACCTTACTGGCCGTTTGGTCTCCATTTCTATCCATTTTAACTTTCTGCCTTAAAGCTCATGATTGCATGGGCTTGCACTTATTTTAGCTCAGTGGATCCCGTTTTGTCATCTTTACAGACTACAAGAGCAGCAGAAAGGAGAAGGAGAGAGTTTGTTTGATTCTAAGTATCTCCGTTTACTTATTCTTGCTTAAATTTGCTTATTGCACTTTAAGTCATTTTCTACCTTACTGCATTTAATTTAACTGCATTTTATGTTTTTTTGGCTGCACACTCAATTGAGCTATCCTACAATGTGCTGAAAGTTAATTTATTGATGCTTTAGGTGCATTTCTTGCTGTTTAATAAAAAAAAAAAAAAAAGTTTCTAGCTGTGCTCATTTTTCCACAATTTTCTGTTACTAGAATAGTTTGGATACAGATTTGCTGTTTTTAGCACTGTATTGAAGTTTCTGAGTTCCCCAGACCTTTCTGTGATAGAGGAAAGCCTTTCTGCTTATCAGTGAGAGTGGTAAGCACTGAGCAGCATATCTACCACAAATTGACTGGTTTCCAGCCATGAAACTGTACCTTATGGGCCATTTGTGCTGCAATTCTATCCCTTTTAATGTGCTGCCTCAAAAGCCCATATTTGCACAGGTTTGTGTTTGTTTTAGCTCAGAAGATCCCATTTTAACATCCTGCAGCAGAAAGGAGAGAGACTTTGATTCTAACTATCTCTGTTAACTTATTATTTCTTAAATTTGCTTTCTGCTCTTTATTTAATTCATTTTCTACCTTATTGCATTTAATTTAACCGCATTAACTGTTTTTTGGCTACACACTCAAGTGCTTTAGCCTGCAATGTGTTTAAAGTGAATTTATTGTTGTAAGTGTATTCCTTGCTGTTTAAAAAAAAAAAAAAAAAGAAAAGTTCTAGCTGTTTGCTCATTTTCCTGCCATTTTCTGTTACTGCAATAGTCTGGATACAGATTTGCTGTATTCAGGACTGTATTGTAGTTTCTGAGTTCTCCAGACCCTTCTGTGAAAGAGGGATGCCTTTCTGCTCATCTGTGGGAGTGGTAAGCACTGAGCAGCCTACCTACCACAAGAGGAGTAGTTTCTACCTTCAAAATTGTACCTTATTAGCCGTTTGAGCTGCATTTTTATCCCTTTTAACTTTCTACCTTAAAAGCCCATTTTTGCATGGGTTTGCACTTGTTTTAGCCCAGGGGATCCTGTTTTGGCATCCTGGAGAATACAAGAGCACCAGGAAGGAGAAAGCAAGATGTGTTTGAGTCTAAGTATCTCCGTTTACTTATTCTTGCTTAAATCTGCTTACTGCACTTTAAGTCATTTTCTACCTTATTGCATTTAATTTAACTGCATTTATTGTTTTTTGGCTACACACTCAAGTGAGCTAGCCTGAAATGTGTTTAAAGTGAATTTATTGATGCTTTAGGTATATTTCTTGCTGTTTTAACAAACAAAAAAAAAAAAGGTTTTAGCTGTTTGCTTATTATCCCAGCATTTTCTTTTACTCGAATAGTCCGGATACAGATTTGCTGTTTTCAGGACTGTACTGGAGTTTGAGTTCCCCAGACCTTTCTCTGTTAGATGGAAGCCTTTCTGCTTATCAGTGGGAGTGGTAAGAACTGAGCAGCCTATCTTCCACAAGAGGAGTGGTTTCCAGCACTGAAATCGTACGTTTTTGGCCATTTGTGCTGCATTTTTATCCCTTTTAATTTGCAGACTTAAAAGCCCGTGTTTGCATGGGTTTGCACTTGTTTTGGATCCCGTTTTGGTGCCCTGCAGACTACAAGACCAGCAGAAAGAGGAAAGAGAGGCTTTGTTTGATTCAAGTATCTCCATTTACTTATTCTTGCTTACATTTGCTACTGCACTTTATTTAAGTCATTTTCTATCTTATTGCATTCAATTTAACTACATTAACTGTTTTTTGGCTAAACACTTGGTGCACTAGCATGCACTGTGTATAAAGTGAATTTATTTCGATTTTAATGGTATTATTTGCTGTTTAACAAAAAAGTAAAAAAAAAAAAGTTCTAGCTGTCTGCTTGCTTTACCACCATTTTCTGTTACTAGTTTAGTCCGAATACAGATTTGCTGTATTCAGGACTGTATTGGAGTTTCTGACTTCCCCAGACATTCCTGTGATAGAGGGAAGTCTTTCTGCTTATCAGCGGGATTGGTAAGCACTGAGCAACCTATCTACCACAAGAGGAGTGATTTCCACCTCTGACATTGTGTCTTAGTGGCAGGGGTGGCTCGTACTATAGGACGGCAGGACTGCAGCCCCCCACCTGTAGAAAGAAAAAAGAAAAGAATAAAAAAATAAATTGTGAGTCCTACCTGTACAAAAGTAAAAGGAAAGAAATTGTGATTTCCAGCACTCCACATGTGTGCTTGGAGTTCCTGGTACTCAAAACTCCAGACTGCTGTGTTAGGCAGTCTGGATAGGAAAGAAAAGGATCTCCATCCTGCCAGCCCAGAAGTCTGTGTGGTGATGACCACGCAGACCAGAATGACACCAGACTGCATTGCCCACAGGTTGGAGGCTCCAGCCTACTCTTTGTCTCACATGGAAACCAGTAAAGCTTGCACAGGCTGCTACAGAGGACAGATGGTTGAACAGGCTGCTGCAGAGGACAGATTCAGGCTGCTACAGAGGACAGGGATTTTGATCTGCTGCCATGGAGGAGGAAGAACAGAGTTGATCTGCTGCTATGGAGGTTGTGTGTGTGTTGCCCCAGTTGCTACATACTGGTGGCTAGAGAGAACACATGGTGGTGGGTAGAGAATACTCAGGCTTGAACCCTGTACCTTGGGTGCAGGTAGTAAGAGCCTGAATTCCCTACCCACCACCATTTGCAAGAAGTTTGCAGGTTTTGGAATCATATTTGTTCTGTTCCTCATAAAATCTGTGGTTTCTATATGTTTATTGTTCCTAGGAAAGTCAGTAGTGCAATGGTGCACTGGTAGCATTGTTGTCTGACAGCTACAGGTTCTCTGGTTTGATTTTTGGCTGGGGTGCTTTCTGTGTGGAGTCTGCATGTCTTCCCATCTTACAAAGACATGTGTTTGGAGTGTTTCTCCCTGCTCTGCTGAAAATTGGCTTTTGTTCAAAGTAAGACTTTCCTGGTTAACAAATGTTAAATAAAAATAACAGACATTTGAATTTCAGACTTCATATTCTTCAAAAAGTACATTACCTGTTATTCTAGCAATTTTCTAAGTTTATAACATGGATATTTGAAATTTGTCCTTATGTTTGGGACTGTATTTCCCCCATTATTGGCTTCATCCATGTTTTTGTGCTAAGGTTGAGAGCTATGGTGAGAACTGAATTCACTGAATATGTTTGGGGGCTGTATTCCCCCATTACTGGCTTTGTCCATGTGTTTTTTGCTAAGAAGTGAGAACTGAATTCACTAAATGGTAGTCATTTAAGTTTCAGTCTTCCTCTCTTTCACAAAACAGCTAATATGGCATAGTGGTATGTTGCTTTGACTGTTTTGCACAGGGTTCCCCTGGGTTCAAGACTTGGCAGTGACATGTATGGTGGTAACACAGCATTTTATTATAGCAACTTTCCAACATCATGCAAGCAAAGTTTAAAATGTGTCCCTGGTTTTTGGTTTGTTTTCCCCACCCCCAATAAATTTTGGCTTTTCCAGATTTATTGTGCTGCAAAGTTCAGAGATACAGCAGAGTGTTGAGTAGATTTTACAAGGAACTGAGAGCTGTGGGGGAACAAAAGTTTAGTACTGCTTATGGTGAGTCTACTTGCATTGTTAATAGCACAACAGGTAGTATACTTGTATTTGATGCAGAAGGCTGTGGGTTCTATTTCCACAATAGGTAAGATGCATTACTGTACTGTGTTGTAAATGGGGTGGACGCTGCAGTCCTTTTTGGTGAAGATACCTAGTAACTATGAACCTGTTATCAGTTTGCCATCCATTCCCTACTGCGATATTACTAGTTTATCATTTTATTAATGCAACATAGGCAATTTATTCCTCAAGGGCAACAACCACTTTGTAGATGAAACAATGACATATAAAGTTGTTTGCTAGCAGCAGCCTCTTCATTAGTTACAGATTTCTTTAATGTGGAATTATTTAAATGACTTTTACTTCTTCAGAGATTGTGCATATTTACTGATACTGGTGGACTGTAGAAGTTTTAGTAGACTTTTATGATGGAAATGTAAGTTTGAGTAGACTTTTATGATGGAAATGTTCTGAATTGGGCAGTTTTGTCATTATTGGTGCATGCACTTTGTTTCACTGTTTACTGGAAAAATGTTAAACAATAAATTTAAATGCCCTCTAACTGTACTGTATTGTACAAGGAATATAATTTAATACAGTCAGGAAGGTGTATCAAAGAGCATGTGTATGTTTCATGTTCAAGGGGCCTATGATTTGAAAACAGCCCAAAGTTAATCTTTATCTGCCACTGGCAAAATGTATTTTCTTTGAATGTGGGTTTCAATGCTGCTTCAATGAATGTGAGTTTCAAGGGCAGAGAAGTTTTAATGCTAACAGCAAAAACATACAAAGCCAAGTAATGCTATTCAGCAACACACCAACAGTCAAATTCCACCAACGTTCTTTATTCAACGATCTGGTACCTCGGCCATTCGCCTTCAAAGGATCACATTACAGCTTTGAATATAAGCTCTATTTATATCATAACTAATTGATAAATTAACAATTAGTTTAAATGAGTATCAAAATTTAAAGTGATCTTTGCTTCAAAATTAAGTAAAATACGACATATACTTATAATAGTTTATCTAAACTGTTATCAAAAAACTTTTCTATTTATTTTTTAATTTTATAGTTTTTCTTTCTTTTATAATCAATGAAATGCAATTTTCAAATAACTTTTATATCAAAATAAATAAATAGAAAAATAATAACATATTATTATCCTTAATATTAATTAATATAAGCAATTTTCAAATAAATAATTCACTTTTAGTAGATCAACAAGCACAGACGACTATCAGCGTCTTCGGCTTCATCAGCGGAGGGTATCTCTTCCAAAAATGTTTCTTTTGCTGAAACAACAACGGCGGTGAGCAGAACCTTAAATCGTGAGGTTACTTCAGGTTCTGGTAGCGGCAACAGTGACAATTTAAATTTTCAAACCGACGATTACAACAAGGGAAGAAATGGGAGGAATGGAAGGAAGGGAAGAAACAAGCTTAAATGAAGGTTTGTTAGCAGTACCTTCTAACGGACTTCCTCTATATTGTGTGAACCTGTCTAAATTAGTATTGAGTTCTGAAATGCAAAGTGTTTTACACAAGGGAAGTAAGTTTGTTCCTACATTCTTCCCATCATTAGCTGATGTTTATTTTGATGTCAAACGGTTCATTAGGAAATTGTTATTGAGAGTTCATTTTTCAAAAATGGAGAGATCTATTATGTGCACTGCCATTTCTAATGAACAATCTAGTGATTCAGAAATAGATGATGATTTATGTAATTTATCTATTTACAACTATGAGTTAGAACCTAACTTATTGGATGTTAATAGTGATTTATCCAGTGATGAAAATGTTGAAAATGTTGATTTTTGTACCGGATATGGTAGGCTAACATTACCTGAACTTAAGAGGGTAAATACCTTCATGCCCTACATTTCTGTACCTGCCATTTCATTATTTCAAAAGGTTCTTTTGAGGGAAGTTGAAGCATTGTTTAGTGAGTTTTGTAAAAACAAGAAATGTTTCAACTTAAATAAGAATGAATGGTAAGCTTTGAAAATTCTGAAATCAGTTAAAAATGAATACATTTTCAAACCTGCTGACAAGGGTGGGAATTGGGTCATAATGGATAGAATAAAATATTTGAATATGGTGAATAGACTGTTGTTGAATTCTGATGAATATAGGAAATTGGACAGTGACCCTATGTTGTCCTTTAATGATGAGCTGTTATTTTTACTTGAAAAAGGTGAGCGTTTGGGTTTTTTTACGCATACTGATGTCAAAAAATTGTATATCCAAAAACCAGCTACACCGATTATGTATGCATTACCTAAAATTCATAAAAATTTGGAAGAAGCTCCTGGTAGACCGATTATCTCTGGGATAGGTTCTTTCTTGGAGAATGTTAACTTATTTTTGGACTCGCAATTGAAGTCCTATTTATGTAAGATAACAGCTCACATAAGGAACACACAGGATTTGATTAATAATCTGGTGAATCTGAAATGGGACTTTGATTATTATTGGGTCACTGTGGACATCAAGTCTTTATATACAAATATTAACACCAAATGGGGTTTGGAATCTATATCAAACATGATGGGTGAGGGACCTAAAACCAGCTTTCTCATCACCCTTTTGGAATTTTGCTTAACTCATAGCTATTTCTGTTTTAATAACACATATTACCTGCAAATAAAAGGCACAGCAATGGGTGCAGCTTATGCACCTTCATATGCTATTATTTATATGGATTACTTTGAGAAAAAATAAATTTATTCTGCTAACTTTTTTAAGAACAAAGTAATGTTGTATAAACGTTTTATAGACGATTTAATTTTTATTTGCAAGGGAGATATTTGTGAATTTATGGATTTTTTTGAAGTGCTAAATCAAAATGAACATAACCTACAATTTTCTTATGAAACAAATAGAAATAAGATCAATTTTCTGGATCTAGTCTTGTTTGAAAAGGACAATAATATTGAGTTTAAACCATTTAGGAAGGAAACCTCAGTAAATTTGTTTCTACATGCCACTAGTATGCATCCGCAGCATTTAATAAAGGCCCTACCATTTGGGGAATTTAAAAGAATTCGGGATCACACCAGTGTTAAGGAGGATATAGATGGAGAACTAGATATAGTACTCAATAGACTATTGGATAGAGGATATGAATATAATACTCTATTAGAATGTAGAGATAGTGTGATTAAGAACATAAAATTAGCTGATAGAAGGGATAATATTATAACATATCCTGATAAAAGGGAAATTAGAATAAAAAATAATGCTGAGAAAGTGTTTTTCATAACTAAATTTTCCCCTTTTTCCAATACATTAGTCTCATTGGTTAGAAAATTTTGGTATCTAATCTGTGAATATGATAACATTGGTGAATTGTTCCCCAATCAAGTGAATTTTTCTTTTAAAAGCGGAAAGAATTTAAGAGAAATCTTGAATAATAATTTTGTACAACCTATTATACCCACCCCTGTGAGGGTGGGTACTTTTGCTTGTGGTTCATGCAGCATATGTAATAGAGCAATTAATATCGATACCATCAATAATATACATCACATTTCTAAATATTTTTTCAATTGCAAATCCACTAGTGTAGTATACATAATAGGATGTTCATGCAAGGACATTTGGTATGTAGGACAAACTAAAAGGATGATCAAAACTAGAATTCTAGAACATCTTAAGGATATTAGAAATTTGAATGTCATAAGTCCTGTTGCTAAGCATTTTTTGGATGTTCATGATGGTTGCAGCAATAGTTTGAGATTTAGTGTATTGGGGAAACCTTTTATTCGTAAGGGAGATGATACAGTAGTTAAACTTTTGGAATTAGAAACTAGGATGATAATGAAATATAAAACTTTGAAACCATTTGGTCTTAATCAGGAGCTGGGTCTTTAACTAGACTCTAGAAGAGCAAATTTTTGCACATTATTCATATTGTTATTTATTTTGTGTATGTAATCTAATTTTGTTTTTGCATACATTTGGTATACTTTTTATATATTCATACCAATGAATTTATATGTGCTTGTTGATCTACTAAAAGTGAATTATTTATTTGAAAATTGCTTATATTAATTAATATTAAGGATAATAATATGTTATTATTTTTCTATTTATTTATTTTGATATAAAAGTTATTTGAAAATTGCATTTCATTGATTATAAAAGAAAGAAAAACTATAAAATTTAAAAAATAAATAGAAAAGTTTTTTGATAACAGTTTAGATAAACTATTATAAGTATATGTCGTATTTTACTTAATTTTGAAGCAAAGATCACTTTAAATTTTGATACTCATTTAAACTAATTGTTAATTTATCAATTAGTTATGATATAAATAGAGCTTATATTCAAAGCTGTAATGTGATCCTTTGAAGGCGAATGGCCGAGGTACCAGATCGTTGAATAAAGAACGTTGGTGGAATTTGACTGTTGGTGTGTTGCTGAAAGTTTTAATGCTAAGTCTATTTTCATTGTAATACTGCATTGCTTTGTTTAGCAGATATCTATTAGGGTTTGTGCTGTAAAATGCAAAATAAAGCTTTCAAATGAAATCCAAATCATCACAGACGTAAAGCAGTATGCACATTACTGTGTTTATGGCAAAGGGGGCGAAATAACCAAGGAATGGGACATTGAAATGGCTGTAGTGGGGGAGGCTCCATTCGACCATGATTATATGAGGGGGGTAAGGCAGCAAACTCAGAGCCCCAGCTGAACTATACCTTTCAACTGTCCAGATTTTTGCAGAATGAATAGATTTTTGCTTCTTATTTTTGGTTCGTTCCTCATAAAATGTGTGGTTTTCTGGCAAATTATTTAGGAATGAAGTCACTAAATAATGGCAGACATTGAGTTTTAGACGTTATAACCTTCAGAAAAAAATGCATGCTAAAGCAAGGCCTGTTATTCTATCAACTGTTTATACAACAGCAAATTTTAGTACTGTTTGTATGTTTCCCACAATATTTTTATTTGGCCTTGTCCAGATTTCCTGCATTAAGAGGTTGAGAGGTACGTGCAAATAAATCACTTTATAGAATTAGGAATATACAAAACTCTCAACTGTCCCCAATTTTGGCTCAAAATGTTGTTCTCCCCCAAATAACCCCTCCACAAAATGGCAATTTTGAAAGAAAATGTGGAGGGTTTACAATTATAAATAACTGTAATGATCAGAGTTATATATTACTTTTATTTCAGAAATGCATGTCAATGCTCTTATTTTGTCAGCTGCTCAAGTTAACAGTATTAATATTAAAAAGGTGTCCCTTCTTTGACAGGTTAACAGCTGCATTGAGTGGCAATTTTATATTTTTGCGTCACATTTTTGGTCTGTTTTTCATAAAATTGTGGTTTTCTGCCAAATTAGTGGCAAATCATTAAAAATTGAAGTTAGAAAATAATGGCAGACATTTGAGTTTCAGATTTCATACCCTTCAGAAAATTCATACTAATGCAAGACCTACTACTATTCTACTATCTTTCTAAGTTTATAAGAGCAATATTTAAAACATGTCCTTATTTTTGGGCCTGTGTCCCACATCTAAGTTTGGCTTTGTCTAGATTTCTTGCTCTGAAGTTGAGAGGTATGAGTGTCAGAGCCATCAACATCAACCAGAGACATTTCAAATTGTGACATACTTGTTGCACCCCACTCCCCCATGTAGTGACTCTAGATGTGTCCAAGCAAGGCAAGGAGCAGTTATGCAGTGTAAGTGTGCAGAGTATTCTCCCATCCAAGGCAGACACAATTATGACAGTGGCTTTTCATCTGTCCTTGATTTTGCAGAATGTTCTGGTTTTCTGTCATATTTTTATACTGTTGATTTATGCTTCTTATTATTCAGAAAATGCATGCTGTCGCAGTGCCTTGTTGCTTTGTGTTTAAGTAGTAATGCTTTAATGACCATCAGGGAAGCTTGTCTGAGATTGTAAGATGCAGGTAACCTTTAATAAGCATACTGTTAAAAAATTACCAACACTGAAAGCCTTTTTGTTGTTGCCATGCAGAGAATATTTACATAACTAGATAATGTACAAGCCTTAGGTATTGAAATGCATATGACACTATTTGCAATAAAAGACAGGATTACAGTATTTTCAGAAGCTCATTACATTTGTTGGAGATTTGCAGTCATCTTTGCAGGCTTTACCCGTAAACTAAACAAAATGCCAATCTGTCATGTGTGGTCCATGACCTGTGCAGTAATCCTTTAAGCAATTTATCTTGAGCTTGTTTCTTGTTTGCTGTTCATGTTTTACTTTGATCATGTTTTCCTCATGAAACAAGTAGATAGTTGTTGTCAGGCAGCAGGTCTTTTTTGGATAAGAAACATTTTTACAAGTGGGGGTATCACAGAGATTTCTACTTTCAGCATGTTACTTGGTACTTTTATAAAGCTGAATATAAGTTATAATTAGAACTGCAGTGCAACGAGAAGCTTGTTTTTTATACTTGATTTTGACTAGTATTCCAGTAATGTATTTAAAAAGTAATTTATTTTTTCATGCCTCACAACCTTTTTGTTTCCATCTAGATATTAAGTAAGCTGTCATGTAGCCAATGCATTGAAATATTTTTTTTATTCTACACTTCATTTTGTCTTGATTGGACTCTCGTAATGATGGTTTGGTACCCAGGGCAGCTTATTTAATTAAAGTTCCAGTTGTGTTTTTGAGCACAGCTCCACCCCTTTCTAGTTGGCCACATCCCTTCCCATTGGCCCCACTCATTCAGCTATCTCCTGCAGCCCCCCTTTAATTTGAAGTCACCAGACGCTACTGCTTATTGTCCGTTTGGGCTCCATTTTTATCCCTTTTAACCTTCCGCCTTAAAATCCCTTGTTTGCAAAGGTTTGCACTTGTTTTAGCTCAGAGGATCCTGTTTTGGCATCCTGCAGACTACAAGAGCACCAGGAAGGAGAAAGTGATACTTTGTTTGATTCTAAGTATCTCTGTTCACTTATTCTTGTTTAAATTTGTTTACTGCACTTTATTTAATCATTTTCTATCTTACTGCTTTTAATTTAACTACATGTATTGTTTTTCTTGCTACACACTCAATTGTATTAGCCTGCACTGTGTTTAACGTGAACTTATTGCTATTTTAAGTGTATTTCTTGCTGTTTAACAAAAAAAAAACAAAAAAATAACAAGAAAAGTTCTAGCTGTTTGCTCATTTTCCCACCATTTTCTGTTACTATAATAGTCCAGATACTGATTTGCTGTATTCAGGACTGTATTGGTGTTTTTATCCCTTTTAACCTTCCACCTTAAAATCCCATGTTTGCAAAGGTTTGCTCTTGTTTTAGCTCAGCAGATCCTGTTTCGGCATCCTGCAGACTACAGGATCACCAGGAAGGGGAAAGCGAGACGTTTGATTCTAAGTATCTCTGTTTACTTATTCTTGCTTAAATTTGTTTACTGCACTTTATTTAAGACATCCAACCTTATTGCTTTTAATTTAACTACATTTACTGTTTTTTGGCTACACACTAAGTTGTACTAGCCTGCATTGTGTTTAACATGAATTTATTGCTATTTTAAGTGTATTTCTTGCTGTTTAACAAAAAAAAAAACAAGAAAAGTTGTAGTTGTTTGTTTGTTTTTCTGCCATTTTCTATAACTAGAATAGTCCAGATACAGATTTGCTGTATTTAAGACTGTATTGGAGTTTCTGAGTTCCCCCACACCTTTCTGAGATAGAGGGAAGCCTTTGTGCTTAGCAGTGGGAGTGGTAAGCACTGAGCAGCCTATCTACCACAAGTGAAGTGGTTTTCCCCTCCAACATTGTACCTTATTGGCCGTTTGGGCTCCATTTCTATCCCTTTTAACTTCCCTCCTCAAAAGCCCATGTTTGCAGGGGTTTGCACTTGTTTTAACTCAACGGATCTTGTTTTGGCATCCTGGAGACTACAAGAGCACCAGGAAGGAGAAAGCGAGAAAGAGAGACTTTCTTTCATTCTAAGTATCTCTGCTCATTTATTCTTGCTTAAATTTTACTGTACTTTATTTAATCATTTCCTATCTTATTGCATTTAATTTAACTACATTTACTGTTTTTGGCTACACACTCAATTGCACTATCCTGCATTGTGTTTAACATGAATTTATTGCTGTTTTTAGTGTATTCCTTGTTGTTTAACAAAAAAAACCAAGCAAACAAAAAAAAAAACAGCAAAAGTTCTAGCTGTTTGCTCGTTTTCCTGCCATTTTCTGTTATTAGAATAGTTTGGATACAGATTTTCTGTATTCAGGACTGTATTGGAGTTTCTGAGTTCTCCAGATGTTTCTGTGATACAGAGAAGCATTTCTGCTTATAATTGGGAGTAATAAGCATTGAGCAGCCTATCTACCACAAGATGACAGGTTTCCAGCCATGAAATTGTACCTTATGGGCCATTTGCTCTGCAATTCTATCCCTTTTAGCTTTCTGCATTAAAAGCCCATGTTTGGATTGTTTTGCACTTGTTTTAGCTCAGCGGATCCCGTTTTGGCATCCTGCAGACTATAAGAGCAGCAGAAAGGAGAAAGAGAGACTTTGATTTTAAGTACCTCTATTTATTTATCCTTGCTTAAATTTGCTTACTGAACTTTGTTTATGTAATTTTCTACCTTATTGCATTTAATGTTTTTTGGCTACACACTCAAGTGCGCTAGCCTCCACTGTGTTTAAAGTGAATTTATTGCTGTTTTAAGTGTATTTCTTGCTGTTTAACAAAAAAAAAAAAAAAAATCGAAAAAAAAGTTCTAGCTCTTTGCTCGTTTTCTTACCATTTTCTCACTAGAATAGTCTGGAAACAGATTTGCTATATTCAGGACTGCATTTGAGTTTTTGAGTCCCGCAGACTTTCTCTGATAGAGGGAAGCCTTTCTGCTTATCAATGGGAGTGCGAAGCACTGAGTAACCTATCTACCACAAGGCGAGTGGTTCCCAGTTCTGAAATTGTACCTTATTGGCTTTTTGGACTCCATTTCTATCCCTTTTAACTTTCTGTCATAAAAGCCCATGTTTTAGTTCAGCGCATCCCATTTTAGCATCCTGCAGACTATAAGAGTAGCAGAAATGAGAAAGAAGACTTTGTTTGATTTGGCTCACAGTCAATTGCATAGCCTGCACTGTGTTTAAAGTGAATTTATTGTTCTTTTAAGAGTATTTCTTGTTTAACCAAAAAAAAAAAAAAAAACAAGAAAAGTCCTAGCTGTTTGTTCGTTTTCCTGCCATTTTCTGTTGCTAGAATAGTCTGGATGCAGATTTGCTGTATTCTGGACTGTATTGTGGTTTCTGAGTTCCCCAGACCCTTCTGTGAAAGAGGGATGCCTTTCTGCTTATCAGCGGGAGTGATAAGCACTGAGCAGTCTACCTACCACAAGTGGAGTAGTATCCACCTCCAAAATTGTACCTTATTATTTTTTTGGGGCTGCATTTCTATCCCTTTTAACTTTTTACCATAAAAGCCCATGTTTGCTTGCATTTGCACTTGTTTTAGCTCAGCGGATCCTGTTTTGGCATCTTGCAGACTACAGGAGCACCAGGAAGGAGAAAGTGAGACTTTGTTTGATTCTAAGTATCTCCATTTACTTATTCTTGCATAAATTTGTTTACTGCATTTTATTTAAGACATTTTCAACCTTATTGCATTTAATTTAACTAAAACAAAAAGAAAACATGGTTCCAACAGCAGAAACAAAAAGAAAAAATGGTTCCAACAGCAGAAAACAAAAAGAAAAAATGTTTGAGTTGTTTGTCTTTATTAATTTAATTTAACTACATTTACTGTTTTTTGGCTACACACTCAATTGTACTAGCCTGCAGTGTGTTTAACATGAATTTATTGGTATTTTAAGTGTATTTCTTGCTGTGTAAAAAAAAAAAAAAAAAGTTATAGCTGTTTGCTCATTTTCCCTTCATTTTCTGTTACTAGAATACGCCAGACACAGATTTGTTGTATTCAGGACTGTATTGGAGTTTCTGAGTTCCACCCACATTTTTCTGTAATAGAAGGAAGCCTTTGTGCTAATCAGTGGGAGTGGTAAGTTCTGAGCAACCTATCTTCCACAAGAGGAGTGGTTCCCCCCTCCGACATTGTACCTTATTGGCTGTTTGGGCTCCATTTCTATCCCTTTTAACTTCCCTCCTCAAAAGCATGTGTTTGCAGGAGTTTGCACTTGTTTTGGCTCAGTGGATCCTGTTTTGGCATCCTGGAGACTACAAGAGCACCAGGAATAAGAAAGCAAGAAAGAAACACTTCTTTTGATTCTAAGTATCTCTGTTCATTTATTCTTGCTTTTCTATCTTACTTCATTTTATTTAACTACCTTTACTGTTTTTTTGTCTAGACACATAATTGCTCTATCATGCATTGTGTTTATCGTGAATTTATTGTTATTTTAAGTGTATTTCTTGCTGTTTAAAAAAAACGAGAAAAGTTCTAGCTGTTTGCTAATTTTTTTGCCATTTTCTGTTACTAGAATATTCTGGATACAGATTTGCTGTATTCAGGACTGTATTGGAGTTTCTGAATTCTCCAGACCTTTCTGGGATAGAGGAAAGCCTTTCTGCTTATCAGTAAGAGTGGTAAGCACTGAGCAGCCTATCTGCCACAAGAGGACTGATTTCCAGGCATGAAATTGTACCTTATGGGCCATTTACACCGCAATTTTATCCCTTTTAACTTTCTGGCTTAAAAGCCCATGTTTGCCTTGTTTTGCACTTGTTTTAGCTCAGTGGATCCTGTTTTGGCATCCTGCACTTTATAAGAGCAGCAGAAAGGAGAAAGAGAGACTTTGTTTGATTCTAAGTACCTATGTTTATTTATTAGCAAAAAAAAAGATAGAAAACCCACACAAGGATGGCCAATCAACAAAATCCACAAGTGTTCCAATTAAAATGTAGTCCTTTAATACAAATAAAACTTCAACTTGAAAATAAAATGAAAAATAAAAATCTCAAAACTGTCCCTTGAAGATATCGGATAAGCACTTTCAACTGTTGTCTTCCTCAGATCATATGAGACACTAGGGACTTCCATTAACTTTTATATATGAAATTCTATACTATTTGACCAATCACCATTGGTGAATACTTGGCAACATCCAATCCTATCTTGTTATCTCAAGATTAATTTGTATATAATCAGCTCTATGCTTCTGTTTCCCGCCTTTATTGAGCATGTAAATTAGATGTTCCAGTCCTTCATTTTGATTGGATGTATATTATGTTATTGATGATAATGTGAGCAAAGTGAGTATTACTCTTCCATTTTCCTTTAATTCTCAAGACCAATAACAGGTGGCACTGTTCTCAATGATGTAGTATCCAAAGTAAATAGAAGCATTCATAAACACTCCAAATATTAAATCTTCGAAGAAATTTGTGAATATAACTTTCTATTCATTACAATGCTATGCAGGTATAGGTTCATAGGTTCATAGGTTTATACTAGGCTATCTGCCCTAAGGCATTTATAAGCCTAGCCCAAATTATTGTGGCTTGCCACCCTTATATGAAAAATACTGTGCCCATTAGTTTGTTGTGCCTCTGTCCAGCAGTGACACAGAGATGATTCCTGGGGTAAACCTACGATCTCCCATCCACAGGTCTAGATTTCTCTTGAACAGAGTCAGCGAGGTGCTCTGCCTCACATGGACCGGGATTTTATTCCACAGCATAGGGAGTCTCTGAGTGATAAATCTATCCCTCCAGCACGTCCTATTTATATCCGTGCTAAAGTTTAAGTCGCTTGCTCTAGTGGTTTTGGTGGATTTGGATTTTTGAGGTGGAGCATGTCCATTAATTCGGGTTGGACTTGGACTTGTATGACAGGCACATGTCACCTCTGAGCAGGCGGTATGCGACTGAATAGAGCTGGAGTTTCTTCAATCTGGCAGCATATGACAGATTTTGGAGTCCCTTTATCCTTTTGGTGAGGAACTTTTGGGGTCTCTCCAATTGCTGCAGATGTCGGGTGAGATACATCCCGAATGGGGCATTGTACTCGATCATTGGTCTGATAAGTGAAGAGTACAGGAACAATGACCTCACTAGATCTGGATGTGAATCCCTTCATGATCAGGTGGGCAATGTAGAAGGTCTTTCTAACCACTTTAGCAATGTGAGTGTCAAAGAAAGGCCACTGTCAACCTGGGTCCCCAGGTCCCTGATAACCTCTTCTGTGCTTAGTGGATTGCCACCTATATGGTAGCTTGGGGTTACCTTGTTTTTCCCGAAAGGGTATGACTATACATTTTTGGCGTTTAACTTCAGGCCATGGCTCTGGCACCAGCTATCTGTTTCCATGAGTCCCTTCTGAAGGATATCCGTGTCCGATGCACTTTCCACTATGGCCCAGTTTGCAGTCGTCTGCAAACTTTGTCAGCCAAAGTCCTCCCATGTTGGCCTGTACTTCTGAGAAGTAGATGCCAAACAATAGGGGCCAAGGACCGAGCCCTGTGGGACACCACTTGTGACCGGCTTGGAGTCTGACACAGCGCCAGCAACTCTGACCCTGTGGGTTCTGTCCTTAAGCCAGTTTGCAACCCATCTTGTGACATATGGGTTTACATTTAAGCTGGTAAGTTTTCTACAATACCAGTGGGGTATTGTGTCGAAAGCCTTGCAAGGTCAAGGTAGGCTGCATGGACTGCCTTTCCCTCATCAATGGCCTTGGTGACTGTTTCGAAGAAGTCAACCAAGTTCAAAAGGCATGATCTTCCCTTGACAAAGCCAAACTGGGTCGGGTCCAATGTCTGCAAGTCCCTATATCTTTGTTTATGAGCTCCATTATGATCCTCTCCATAGCTTTGCAGACTAGACTTGTTAAGCTTATGGGGCGGTAATTACCAGGGTCCGTAGAGGCACCGCCTTTGTGGAGTGGGACCACAGTTGCCGTCGCCACTCCTTGGGCACGTATCCTGTGGTAAGGCTAAGATTAAACAGCTGCCTTATGCGGGTTTAATTCCTCATTTAGCTCGTGTAGCACACAGCCGGGGACACCATCGGTCCCATTGATGCTGTGTTTTTAGCTTTAGAGAGAGCAGCTTTCACCTGCGCATTTGAGATGTCCGGGAGGCTACACTCGGCTGGGATAGTTATCTCTCCTTTTTAGGGGAGAGGGGTGAAGTTTGCACTGAACCTGTCTGCCAGTATGTTGGCAATGTCTGTGGGTTCAGTGATTTTGTATCATTTTGGACTAATTCTGAGCATATCTGGGAGTTTCCACCCAGGTTCCTAACATAGCTGAAAAAGGCCTTATGATTGTCCTTTGAATCCATGGCAATTTTCTCTCAAAATTGGCCTTAGTTGATTTTATGAGTGCTCGTATTTTTTACTAATAATGATCAGGGGTGACTTCCCTTTTATGGATTTTGTTCTATCATGTAATAGCTTTCTCCTCTTATTGTAAAGTTTGTTAATGGCTGGGGTCCACCAGACTGGACGTTTGCCCTTTGTGGAAAGAGTCTTGGTTTTATTTGGGATTGCCTGATCCATGCAGTCCTGGAGGTGTTCATAGAAGGCATTTGTAAGGGCTTCGAAAGCTTGGGTTGTGGTTTCCTCTGGCTCAGGGGCCTTGAAGGATACCACACCAGTCTTGAGTAGTGTGAAGTTTGCTTTAGAGAAGTTCTTCACTATGGTCTTTTGCTTGGGGTGGGGCGGGATGTGGATTTCCAGTGAGATTAGTTTATGATCAGATCTCACCAATGAGGGATATACTTCGGTGTGGAGCATTTTGTCCCCATGTTTGTGACAATGAGATCTAGTATATTTTCTCCTCTCGTGGGAACAGTGACTAGCTGTTCCATGGCATTTGAATTTATGAACTCCAGGAACCGTTGGGCTAGAAAGCTAGGGCTTGAGTAATGTTCCCAGTCTATATTCGGTAGTTGAAGTCACCCAATATGATGGTGTTTGGAGATACATTTATACCCTCCAGTGTCTTCAGGAAGGCTGTGTGTGGGGTTCCTGAGTTTGAGAGGGTGGCCTGTAGCATGCTACAATTTGTAGAGCAGTTTGCCTATGGTTAGTTGCACCTGGATGGTTTCGAAGCTTAGTGTGTTGCCACCAACCTGGAGGTGTGAGTATCCTTTATGAATATGGATACACCCCTCCTTTTGTGGTGTGGTCGGGTTTTGGGGCGGGCATGATATGAGAGTAAAACCTAATAGTGCGGGGTGCTCTCAGGAGCCTTGAACCAGGTTTCAGTTACAGCACAGACATCGATGTTCTCCATACTGAGAAGGGCCTCGAGCGTGCATTTTGAGATTTAGACTTCTGGCATTGAGCAGCATTACCCTCAGTTTCTTCCCATTTTGTTTTCTAGGGTGGTAGGTTTAGAATTTGAGCCTTGCCTAAAAAAGGCACTATGGGGTGGCAAGAGCCTTAGCCAATATCCGGAATCCCAGGGGTGACAGGTGCAAGCCGCTCCTTGAAGCAGCGTGGCTTGTCAAGCATGTCATCCCAGGCAGACGAACACTGGATCCCCTTTGAATGACACCAGACATTAAGCCAATTGTTAAAGCTGATCATCTTGTCTCTATATTGTGGCATCATTCTTGGTGAAGGAAGGATACTGCTCAGGGTTAGGGTCATACCTGCCTGGGCTACATAATCAGAGAGCTCCTCTATGTCTTTTTCATGTAGTCCAGGGAGAGTACGTCTCAGGTCGTTCACACCAGCATGGACAATGACTGTGTCATATTTGTACTTACCATGGAGTGACCCGAGTGCTTGTGTTATGGCGGATTCTAAGCCGGTAGGCTGCTTACTGTGACCCTCTCCTTGTTCAGCCTGGTGAGTGGGACGTCAGTGTGTCTGACTATGGACTCACCTATGACAAGTATGTTTGGTGTTGTATTTGGCCTTAAGGGCTGTGACTGCTTTGCACACTGCTTTTGTGGTTTATGTGTTGCTTGTGGGGTGTCTTGAGGTAGCAGTTGTTTGGGTGTCTGCTTTGGAGGCCTCTGCTGTTTAGGTAAATTTTTACTCAGAGCCTCGAGTATGTCTTTGTGTGTTTATGTGTTTGATTCAGTGGAGTGGTAGCATTATGTGAGGCTGGTTTTGTGGTGTGTGTAGTTGCCTTCTCCTCCTGTCTGGTCTTGCCAGTCCTGAGTTGAGAGAGCTCAGCCTCCAATTTGGCTAAATAGCTGCATCTCACCAAGTATTTGTGTTATGTGGGAGGAGGAGAGGGTTGTCTGTGTACATGAGGCAGTTATAACATTGCCTCAAGATTCCCAGATTCACCAGCTGGACCGGAGAGGAGATTGACAACTGACCTTTGGACATGCTAGAATAATATTGGGAAATCCTTAATTGAAAACAAGGGCCAGTGGGGAGTGAGGGTGTAGTGCTTTTAATTTTTAGTGCTGACTTATATAATTGCTTTAGTGAGCAAGTGCCAGGTAACTTGAGTGCAATGTGTTACAAGTAACTAAATGCAAAAACGACAAACAGTAACTTTCTTTCAAGTGAAACAAGGAAATAAGTACAGTAAGCAATGCAGATATCACTAGTGATCCACAGAAGCTGAGAAGTTGCGTATTAGGTGGAATTAGCTTCCAGGGAAATAACAAGCAAACAAACAACAAGCATATAAACAAAGCTAGATTCAGTAGGCCTGGATCTAGTCTATGCTAGAGCAAACAAGGTGAACCAATTTCAGTAAGATACAGTTCAAATATTCAGGCACTATAAACCTTTAACCAGAAATTCCCAGCTCAGAAGGGCAGACTCCAGCCTCTTCTCCCACAAGAGTGCAGACCACGAACCTTCTTAATGTAAAATAACTGGCCTGAAGCCCAAGTGCCTAAACCAGAACTAATACACTTGGACACTGGGCTCTCAATCAGCAGTTCCCAACTTAGAAGGATGAAAGCTACCTGTCCTGCCACCACAGTGCTTGCCACAAACCTTCCTAATGTAAAACAACTGTTCTGAAGCCCAAGTGCTTAATCCAAAAGACTTGAATGATAGCTACACTTTAATCAAGTTACAACCAAGCAGTAATAAATACCATTGAATACTTTAGAGAATGTCTGGATTAGTGCTCAAGTTACACAAACAAAGCTAGATCCAGCAGGCCCGAATCCAGTCTATGCCACAGCAAACAAGGCACCAACTTCAGTAAGGAACAGTTCAGATATGCATGCACTATAAGCCTTTAACCAGAAATTCCCAGCTCAGAAGGGCAGAGTCCAGCCTCTCCTCCCACAAGAGTGCAGACCACGAACCCTCTTAATGTAAAATAACTGGCTTGAAAGCCCAAGTGCTTAAACCAGAATTAATACACTTTTAGAATAACAGACACTGAGCCCTCAATCAGCAGTTCTCAACCTAGAAGGATGTAAGCTACCTGTTCTGCCACAACAGTGCAGACCACAAACCCTCTCAGTGCAAAACAACTAACTGGTCCGAAGCCCAAGTGTTTAAACCAAAAGGCTTAGAATGAGTTACACCAAGCAGTAATAAATACAATTGAGTATTTTAAGATGATGCAAAAGTAAAAAGTAGGTAAAAACACAAGTACAGTAAAAGCAGATGAAATTTTTTTTTTTTTTTTTTTTTTTTCTGAACAAGTGCTGAGATCAAAGAAACAGATTTGAGTGCTGAAACTAGAAAACTGGCTAGTTATAAGAAATAAACAAGCTAGAAGGCTTCCCTCAAACACAGAAGGGCTTGGGGGCTCAGAAGCCTACAAATAGTCTGTACCACTTAACAAGAAAGGCAGGAAATAAGCTTAATTTTTTTTTTTCTATTTCCCAGATGCTCTCTTTGTACACAGTAGGAGTGCCTGAAATCAGAATATGATCTCACTGCACTCAGTTGAGTGAGCAAATGAGATGGGCCCAGAGGCAGGCTGAGGGGCGGGCAGTTTCAATGCCACTAAGATTAACACCAAAACAAAAACAGGGCGGGTGGGTGGGAATAACTGAAGAGCAGAATAACTTCAGATAAAAATTCCTTCAACACTCCTTCATACACAGTTTAAATCAATTTAAATACTGTATTTTTTAAAAAAGTGCAGAAAAAGGTACTTAAATTCTCTTATACGTCCAGTTGAATATAACCAAGTTTTAGCTGGCCAAGCTGAAGTTTTAAAGCAGGAATTTTTCACATGCACCAGTTTAAATATGCAAGGACAGGAAGTCAAAGAATGTGGCTACCCCCACACCTGTAATTACTAGCAAATAACAAAATTCAGCCAACACTAGCTTTAGTTCAAGTTACTGAAGAGCAGAATAACTTCAGATAAAAATTCCTTCAACACTCCTTCATACACAGTTTAAATCAATTTAAATACTGTATTTTTAAAAAAACGTGCAGAAAAGGTACTTAAAATCTCTTATACGTCCAGTTGAATATAACCAAGTTTTTAGCTGGCCAAGCTGAAGTTTTAAAGCAGGAATTATTTCACATGCACCAGTTTAAATATGCAAGGACAGGAAGTCAAAGAATGTGGCTACCCCCACACCTGTAATTACTAGCAAATAACAAAATTCAGCCAACACTAGCTTTAGTTCAAGTTACTGAAGAGCAGAATAACTTCAGATAAAAATTCCTTCAACACTCCTTCATACACAGTTTAAATCAATTTAAATACTGTATTTTTAAAAAAAGTGCAGAAAAAGGTACTTAAATTCTCTTATACGTCCAGTTGAATATAACCAAGTTTTTAGCTAGCCAAGCTGAAGTTTTAAAGCAGGAATTTATTCACATGCACCAGTTTAAATATGCAAGGACAGGAAGTCAAAGAATGTGGCTACCCCCACACCTGTAATTACTAGCAAATAACAAAATTCAGCCAACACTAGCTTTAGTTCAAGTTACTGAAGAGCAGAATAACTTCAGATAAAAATTCCTTCAACACTCCTTCATACACAGTTTAAATCAATTTAAATACTGTATTTTTTTAAAAAGAAGTGCAGAAAAAGGTACTTAAATTCTCTTATACGTCCAGTTGAATATAACCAAGTTTTTAGCTGGCCAAGCTGAAGTTTTAAAGCAGGAATTATTACACATGCACCAGTTTAAATATGCAAGGACAGGAAGTCAAAGAATGTGGCTACCCCACACCTGTAATTACTAGCAAATAACAAAATTCAGCCAACACTAGCTTTAGTTCAAGTTACTGAAGAGCAGAATAACTTCAGATAAAAATTCCTTCAACACTCCTTCATACACAGTTTAAATCAATTTAAATACTGTATTTTTAAAAAAAAGTGCAGAAAAAGGTACTTAAATTCTCTTATTCGTCAGTTGAATATAACCAAGTTTTGTGCTGGCCAAGCTGAAGTTTTAAAGCAGGAATTATTTCACATGCACCAGTTTAAATATGCAAGGACAGGAAGTCAAAGAATGTGGCTACCCCACCTGTAATTACTAGCAAATAACAAAATTCAGCCAACACTAGCTTTAGTTCAAGTTACTGAAGAGCAGAATAACTTCAGATAAAAATTCCTTCAACACTCCTTCATACACAGTTTAAATCAATTTAAATACTGTATTTTTAAAAAAAAAGTGCAGAAAAGGTACTTAAATTCTCTTATACGTCCAGTTGAATATAACCAAGTTTTTAGCTGGCCAAGCTGAAGTTTTAAAGCAGGAATTATTTCACATGCACCAGTTTAAATATGCAAGGACAGGAAGTCAAAGAATGTGGCTACCCCACACCTGTAATTACTAGCAAATAACAAAATTCAGCCAACACTAGCTTTAGTTCAAGTTACTGAAGAGCAGAATAACTTCAGATAAAAATTCCTTCAACACTCCTTCATACACAGTTTAAATCAATTTAAATACTGTATTTTTTAAAAAAAAGTGCAGAAAAAGGTACTTAAATTCTCTTATACGTCCAGTTGAATATAACCAAGTTTTAGCTGGCCAAGCTGAAGTTTTAAAGCAGGAATTATTTCACATGCACCAGTTTAAATATGCAAGGACAGGAAGTCAAAGAACGTGGCTACCCCCACACCTGTAATTACTAGCAAATAACAAAATTCAGCCAACACTAGCTTTAGTTCAAGTTACTGAAGAGCAGAATAACTTCAGATAAAATTCCTTCAACACTCCTTCATACACAGTTTAAATCAATTTAAATACTGTATTTTTTAAAAAAAGTGCAGAAAAAGGTACTTAAATTCTCTTATACGTCCAGTTGAATATAACCAAGTTTTTAGCTGGCTAAGTTGAAGTTTTAAAGCAGGAATTATTTCACATGCACCAGTTTAAATATGCAAGGACAGGAAGTCAAAGAATGTGGCTACCCCCACACCTGTAATTACTAGCAAATAACAAAATTCAGCCAACACTAGCTTTAGTTCAAGTTACTGAAGAGCAGAATAACTTCAGATAAAAATTCCTTCAACATTCCTTCATACACAGTTTAAATCAATTTAAATACTGTATTTTTTAAAAAAAAAGTGCAGAAAAAGGTACTTAAATTCTCTTATACGTCCAGTTGAATATAACCAAGTTTTTAGCTGGCCAAGGATCTTTACCTGCATAATCAAAATAATGCCACTTAAAATTATGGAATTACAATAAGTATCCTTCAACTAAATTATATCACATTTCGAAAAATACAGCCAATGCCTACTCCAGATGTTATCTCTAAAATACCAAAGTCTTGCCAAGAACAGGAAAGCGTGTGGATAGAACAGCAACGCTAACTGTTCACTTTCCAATCTCTTTCAAGCAAAGGCAACATCCAATCCTATCTTGTTATCTCAAGATTAATTTGCATGTAATCAACTCTATGCTTCTGTTTCCCACCTTTATTGACTATGTAAATTAGATGTTCCAGTCCTTCATTTTGATTGGATGTATATTATGTTATTGATGATAATGTGAGCAAAGTGAGTATTACTCTTCCATTTTCCTTTAATTCTCAAGACCAATAACAGGTGGCGCTGTTCTAAATGATGTAGAAACCATAAGTAAATAGAAGCATTCATAAACACTCCAAATATTAAATCTTCGATGAAATTTGTGAATATAACTTTCTATTCATTACAATGCTATGCAGGTATGATGGATCTATGCCTGCATAGTCAAAATAATGCCACTTAAATTATGAAGTTACAATAAGTATCCTTCAACTGAATTGTATCACATTTCTAAAAATACAACCAACACCTGCTTCAATAAAATACCAGGGTCTTGCCAAAAACAGGAAAACATGTGGATAGAACAGCAACGCTAACTGTTCACTTTCTAATCTCAAGCAAATGAGGAAAATTATTTCCCTTTTTTTAAATATTTTAGTTCTTTCAACAACAGCAAAGACTTTGATTTTGTCACAGAAAGTGGCTTCAACATGTGTTAAACCATTGGTAGCATAATCTTATTTTTCATTTAATCATTAATGTAAGAGTTCATTCCTTTTACCAATAAAAAATATATAAAATGTGAGAAAAATGATGTTCGATAAGCAAGCAGTATAATATCCTTTAACAATGGCTAGAATAAATTTGGCCTTAATCAGGTAAAATTCACTTGTTGTTACTATCATCAGACAAAATTCAAATTACAGGTTTGTCATATAGATGGCGCAATAGTTTTGTTGTTATATACTTCTTCTGTTCTTAAATATGAAAATAACTATCATCATTATATTCTCTTCATTCCTTAATATAAGGATGTATTCCTTTTATTAATAAAGATATGAAGAAGATGGTGTTGGCCAATAAGAGGGTAATGAAATGTCCTTTGACAAAAGCTGGAAAATGACTTTGGTCTCAGTAAGATGATGCTCACATAGTATTGTCTTTGTCGGTTAACTTTAAAGTTGTAAATTTATAGATGGCACAATGGATTAACTACACTTTACATCTTCTGTTCTTTAAAACAGGTTTAAGCGGGACTAATGCTCAGATTACTAGGATAATTAATCGATTTTGGCCAGTGCTTACACAAGATGCACATCTAAAAGCTATAGTTGGGAGAGAGACCTAGATTCTGTTTCAAAAACAAGAAAAATATGAAAAGATTATTATGTACTAACATCCAGATACCAAATACAATAATAGGATGGAAAGGAACAATAAAATGTGGGAACTGTAATATCTGTTGTGTGATAGATGACAGCAACCACTTCACACATCCGGTTACAGGGAAAGACTATATTTTTAACATCAAAGCAACATGTAAAACCTCGGATGTTGTATATTTAGCTACCTGTGAGGTTTGTACATCATTCTATATAGGAAAAACTAACCAATGCTTCAAAAGAAGGGTACAGAGATGTCAAGTGGATATTAAGAACAATGAAGTACATAATGCGTTGGCGCAACATGTTGTTATTAATAAAAATCACAAGTTTCTATTTAAAGTCATTGATAGAGCTTTCTCTGGTCCATGCAAAGGGGATATTGAGACCTTGACAGAGCTGAAAGAAACAAAATGGATTATTAATCTGAGGGCAGATCAATCCCCTGGTTTAAATAGCATAGTCCCGCTTAAACCTGTTTTAAAGAACAGAAGATGTAAAGTGTAGTTAATCCATTGTGCCAACAATAAATTTACAACTTTAAAGTTAACTGACAAAGACAATACTATGTGATCATCATCTGACTGAGACCAAAGTCATTTTCCAGCTTTTGTCAAAGGACATTTCATTACCTGCTTATTGGCCAACACCATCTTCTTCATATCTTTATTAATAAAAGGAATACATCCTTATATTAAGGAATGAAGAGAATATAATGATGGTAGTTATTTTCATATTTAAGAACAGAAGAAGTATATAACAACAAAACTATTGCGCCATCTATATGGCAAACCTGTAATTTGAATTTTGTCTGATGATAGTAACAACAAGTGAATTTTACCTGATTAAGGCCAAATTTATTCTAGCCATTGTTAAAGGATATTATACTGCTTGCTTATCGAACAACATAATTTTTCTCACATTTTATATATTTTTTATTGGTAAAAGGAATGAACTCTGACATTAATGATTAAATGAAAAATAAGATCATGCTACCAATGGTTTAACACATGTTGAAGCCACTTTCTGTGACAAAATCAAAGTCTTTGCTGTTGTTGAAAGAACTAAAATACTTAAAAAAAGGAAGTAATTTCCCTCATTTGCTTGGAAGAGATTAGAAAGTGATCAGTTAGCGTTGCTGTTCTATCCACATGTTTTCCTGTTTTTGGCAAGACCCTGGTATTTTAGAGAAGCAGGCATTGGTTGTATTTTTCGAAATGTGATACAATTCAGTTGAAGGATACTTATTGTAACTTCATAATTTAAGTGGCATTATTTTGACTATGCAGGTATAGATCCATCATACCTGCATAGAATTGTAATGAATAGAAAGTTATATTCACAAATTTCTTCGAAGATTTAATATTTGGAATGTTTATGAATGCTTCTATTTACTTATGGATACTACATAATTTAGGACAGCACCACCTGTTATTGGTCTTGAGAATTAAAGGAAAATGGAAGAGTACTACTTACTTTGCTCACATTACCATCAATAACACAATATACATTCAATCAAAATGAAGGACTGGAACATCTAATTTACATACTCAATAAAGGCGGGTAACAGAAGCATAGCGTTGATTACATGCAAATTAATCTTGAGATAACAAGATAGGATTGGATGTTGCCTTTGCTTGAAAGAGATTGGAAAGTGAACAGTTAGCGTTGCTGTTCTATCCACATGCTTTCCTGTTTTTGGCAAGACTTTGGTATTTTAGAGATAACATCTGAAGGAGGCATTGGTTGTATTTTTCGAAATGTGATATAATTTAGTTGAAGGATACTTATTGTAATTCCATAATTTTAAGCAGCATTATTTTGATTATGCAGGTAAAGATCCATCATACCTGCATAGCATTGTAATGAATAGAAAGTTATATTCACAAATGTCTTCGAAGATTTAATATTTGGAGTGTTTATGAATGCTTCTATTTTCTTTGGATACTACATCATTGAGAACAGCACCACCTGTTATTGGTCTTGAGAATTAAAGGAAAATGGAAGAGTAATACTCACTTTGCTCACATTATCATCAATAACATAATATTCATCCAATCAAAATGAAGGACTGGAACATCTAATTTACATACTCAATAAAGGTGGGAAACAGAAGCATAGAGCTGATTATATGGAAATTAATCTTGAGATAACAAGATAGGATTGGATGTTGCCAAGTATTCACCAATGGTGATTGGTCAAATAGTATAGAATTTCATAAAAAAAAGTTAATGGAAGTCCCTAGTGTCTCATATGATCTGAGGAAAACAGCAGTTGGATATTTTTATGGGACAGGTTTTGATATTTTTTTTTTTTTCATTTTATTTTCAAGTCAAAGTTTTATTTGTATTAAAGGACTACATTTTAATTGGAACATTTGTGGATTTTGTTGATATGCCATCCTTGGGTGGGTTTTCTGTCTTTTTTTCTGATATTGACTGCTTTTGTGACAGACCACCTTTAGCATTTGGGAGTTATTTATTCATTTACAGTATGTTTATTTATTCTTGCTTAAATTTGTTTACTGACCTTTATTTATGTTTTCTACCTTATTGCATTTAATTTTATTGCATTTAATTTAACTGCATTTACTGTTTTTTGGCTACACACTCAAGTGTGCTAGCCTGCACAGTTTTTAAAATGATTTTTTTTGCTGTTTCAAGTGTAACAAAAAAAAAGAAAAAAAAACGTTCTAGTTTGCTTGTTTTCTTAACATTTTCTCTTACTAGAATATTCTGGATACAGATTTGTTGCATTCAGGTCTGTATTGGAGTTCTGAGTTCTGCACAACTTTCTGTGATGGAGGGAATCTTTCCTGCTTATCATTAGGAGTGGTAAGCACTGAGCAACCTAGAGTGGTTTCAGGCTCTGAAATTGTACCTTATTGGCTGTTTTTGGGCTGCATTTGTTAGCCTTTTAATTTTAGGCCTTAACAGCCCATGTTTGCACAATTTGCTGGTTGCTTTAGCTCAGCAGATCCCATTTTAGCATCCTGCAGAGTGTAAGAGCAGCAGAAAGGAGAAATAGAGACTTTGATAAGTATCTCAGTTTACTTATTCTTGCTTTAATTTGCTTACTGCTGCATTTTCTACCTTATTGCATTTAATTTAACTGCATTTACTGATTTCTGGCTGAGTGTGCTAGCCTGTATTGTGTTTAAAGTGAATTTATTGGTGTTTTATGTTTCTTGCTGTTTAACAAAAAAAAACCCTGAAAAAAATGAAAAGTTCTAGCTGTTTCCTTGTTTGCCCACCATTTTCTGTTACTAGAATAGTCTGGATACAGATTTGCTGTATTCACGACTGTATTGGAGTTTTTAAGTTCCCCAGACCTTTCTGTGATAAAGGGAAGACTTTCTGCTTATGGGAGAAAGTAAGCAAATAAGCACTGAGCAGCCTATTTACCAAAAGAGGAGTGGTTTCCAGCTCAGAAATTGTAATGTATTGGCCTTTTTGGCTGCATTTCTATCCCTTTTAACTTTCTGCCTTAAAACCTCATGTTGGTGTGGGTCTGTGCTTGTTTTAGCTCAGCGGATCTGGTTTTGGCATCCCACACACTGAGGAGCAGAAAGGAGAAAGAGGGACTTTTGATTGTAAGTATATCTGCTTACTTATTCTTGCTTAAATTTACTTTCTATCTGCATTTACTGTTTTTGGCTACACACTCAATTGTGCTATCCTGCTCAGTGTTTAAACTGAATTTATTGCTGTTTTAAGTGTACTTCTTGCTGTTTAACATAAAATGAAAAAACAAAAAAAAGTTCTTGCTATTTGCTCATCTTCCCTCCATTTTGTGTTACTAGAATATTCTGGATAGAGACATGCTGTACTCAGGAGTGTATTTGAGTTTGAGTTCCCCAGACCATTCTGTGATAGAGGGAAGCCTTTCTGCTTATCAGTGGGAGTGGTGAACACTGAGCTTATCAGTGGGAGTGGTAAACATAAACACTGAGCAGCCTATCTACCACAAGAGTAGTTTCTACCTCCTACACTGTACCTTATTGGCCATTTTTTTTGCATTTCTATCCCTTTTAACTTTCTGCCTTAAAAGTCCATGTTTGCATAGGTTTGTGCTTGTTTTAGCTCAACGGATCCCATTTTGGTGCTCTGCAGATTACAAGACCAGCAAAAAGAAGAAAGAGGCTTTGTTTTATTCTAAGTATCTCCATTTACATCTTGCTTATATTTGCTTACTGCACTTTATTTAAATCATTTTCTATCTTATTGCATTTAATTTAACTGTATTTTCTGGCTACACACTCACATGTGCTAGCCTGCACTTTGTTTAATGTGAATATTTCTGTTTTTACAGTATTTCTTGCTGTTTAACAAAAAAAAAAAAAATTCTAGCTGTTTGCTCATTTCCCCAGCATTTTCTGTTACTAGAATAGCTCACATACAGATTTGCTCTGCCACAAGAGGAGTGGTTTCCAGCTCTGAAATTGTACTTTATGTTTGGGCTCCATTTCTATCTCAACTTTCTGCCTTAAAAGCCCATGTTTGCACTTGCACTTTTAGCTCAGTGGATCACATTTGCCATCCTGTAGACTACAAGAGCAGCAGAAAGGAGAGACTTTTATTCTAAGTATCTCCGTTTACTTATCCGGGTCTATATTAGAACACAAGTTTCAAAACTTCAAATGTTCTAATATCAAACCCTATTCAACGAAAGTTGAAAACATCGAACATACAGAGCAGTGAATTTTTTCCTAGGGAAAAAATTTGCTGTTCCAAAACGCCTACACACAGCACAAGCACACCAAACAAACAGCAATTCACACACAAACCCTACACTAACTATACATGCACCACTAACTATTCACTTGCCTTAACCCTAACCCTAAGGTCTGCCACTATTGCACACTCACCTGCACCCTTAGCTTAATTCACCTACCCACTAACTATTCACTTGCCTTAGCCCTAACCCTAAGGTCCACCACTATCGCACACTCACCTGTGGCCTTACCTTAACTCACCTACCTCACCCTAACCCTCACGTCTACACAATTGCACACTTATCTGACCCACATCCTAACTCACCTAACTCGCCCTAACCCTCATGTCCACACAATCACATACATACCTAACCTAACCCATGCTCAATCATGCACTTACCTGAACCCTACCCATAATTTTCCACCACACCGCTGAAAATACCAAAGCAACAGAAACAGACAACTAAATTCTTTCCCTAGGAAATTTGGTTTTCTGTAGCTTTGATTATTTTCAGCTTTCGCTGAATACGGGTCGATATTAGAACATTCAAAGTTTTGAAACTTCAATGTTCTAATATAGACCCACTTATTCTTGCTAATTTGCTTACTGCAATTTATGCAAGATGTTTTCTACCTTATTGGATTTAATTTAGCTGCATTTACTGTTATTCGTGAGCTAGCCTGCATTGTATTTAAACTGAAATTATTGCTGTTTTAAGTGCATTTCTTGCTGTTTAACAAAAAAAAAAGTTCTAGCTGTTTGCTCATTTTCCCATCATTTGCTGTTACTAAAATAGTGTGGATACAGATTTGTTGCTGTATTCAGAACTGTATCAGTTTCTAACTTCCCCAGACCTTCCTGTGAGAGGGAAGCCTTTCTGCTTATCATTGGGAGTGGTGCTTATCTACCACAGGAGGATGGTTTCTATCTCCGAAATTGTACCTTATTTACCATTTGGGCTGCATTTCTATCCCTTAACTTTCTACTTTAAAAGCCTGTTTGTGCATTGGTTTGCACTTGTTTAAGCTCAGTGGATCCATGCACACTAAGAGCAGCTGAAAGGAGAAAGAGAGACTTTGATTAAAGTACCTCTGCTTATTCTTGCTTAAATTTGCTTACTGCACTAAGTCATTTTCTACCTTATTGCATTTAATTTAACTGCATTTATCATTTTTGGCTACTCTGAAGCGTTTTCCTCTGCACTATGTTTGAAGTGAAATTATTGCTGTGTTTCTTGCTGTTCAACAAAAAAAAAAATGAAAACAAAGTTCTAGCTGTTTGCTCATTTTCTTACCATTTCCTCTTACTAGAATAGTCTGGAAACAGATTTGCTGTATTCAGGACTGCATTGAGTTTTTGAGATCCACAGACCTTTCTGTGATAGAGGGAAGTGTTTCTGCTTTTTTAGTGGGAGAAGTAAGCACAGCCTATCAAGATGAGTGGTTTCCAGCTCTGAAATTGTACCTTATTGGCCATTTCGGCTCCATTTCTATCCCTTTTAACTTTCTGCCTTAAAACCCCATGTTTGCACAGGTATTTGCTTGTTTTAACTCTGCAGAAAGGAGAGACTTTCTTTGATTCTAAGTATCCCTGTTTACCTTTTCTTGCTTAATTTTGCTTACTGCACATTATTTGTCATTTCTGCCTTATTGCATTTACTGTTTTTTGGCTACACACGTGTGCTAGCGTGCACTGTTTATTAAGTAAATTTATTGTTTTAAGTGTATTTCATGCTGTTTAACAAAAAAAAAAAAAAACAAGCAAAGCTCTAGCTGTTCATTTTCTGTTACTAAAATAGTCTGGATACAGATTTGCTGTATTCAGGACTGTATTGGAGTTTGAGTTCTCCAGACCTTTTTGTGATAGAGGAAAGTCTTTCTGCATAGCCTGCTCAGTGCTTACCACTCCCACTGATATCAGATTCCTGATTTCCAACCATGAAATTGTACCTTATGGGCCATTTGTGCTGCAATTCTATCCCTTTTAACCTTCTGCCTTAAAAGCCCATGTTTGCATGGGTTTGTACTTGTTTTAGCTTAGTGGATCCTGTTTTGGCATCCTGCACACTAAAAGCAGCAGAAAGAGAGAGACTCTGATTCTAATACCTCTGTTTATTTATTCTTGCTTCAATTTGCTTATTGAACTTTATTAAGTTGTTTTCTACCTTATTGCATTTAATTTAACTGCATTTACTGTTTTGGCTACACACGTGTGCTACCCTGCACTGTCTTTAAAAATGAATTCATTGCATTAAGTGCATTTCTTGCTGTTAACAAGAAAGAAAAAAGTTAAAGTTCTATCTGTTTGCTCATTTACTTAGCATTTTCTCTTACTAGAATGTTCTGGATACAGATTTGCTGTATTCAGGACTAACTTGGAATTGCTGAGTTTCCCAGAACTTTCTGTGATAGAGGGAACTTTTCTGATTCTCAGTGGGAGTGGTAAGCACTGAGCAACCTCTCTAATACATGACTAGTGTTTTCCAGCTTTGAAATATTACCTTATTGGCCATTTGGGATGCATTTCTATCCCTTTTAACTTTCTGCCTTAAAAGCCTGTGTTTGCACTTGTTTTAGATCCGCGGATCTGGCAGGTTTGGCATCCTGCACACTAAGAGCAGCAGAAATGAGAAGGAGAGACTTTGATTCTAAGTACCTCTGTTTATTGTTCCTTAAATTTGCTTACTGCACTTTTAAATCATTTTCTACTTTATTGCATTTACTCTATCTGCATTTACTGTTTTTTGGCTACACACTCAAGTGCACTTTCCTGTACTGTGTTTAAAGTGAATTTATTACTGTTTAAGTGTATTTCTTGCTGTTTAACAAAAAAAAAAAAAAAACGAAAAAACAAAGTTCTAGCTCTTTGCTCATCTTCCCACCATTTTCTGTTTCCAGAATAGTCTGGATACCTGATTGCTTTATTCAGGACTGTATTGGAGTTTGAGTTCCCCAGACCGGTCTGTGATAGAGGGAAGCATTTCTGCTTATGAGTGGGAGTGGTAAGAACTGAGCAACAACAACCAGGGCCGGTGTTAGCATTTTGGGGGCCCCCAGCAGATGTCAAGCTGGGGGCCCCCTAGGCACTTCCAGTCTATGTATCACCATATCGCTGATAGCCCTCTTGAGCAACCTTTTAGTTTATGCTGCAAACTGAATGACCTGTAGCTACAGTACTCTTAATTACAACAGACCTGTGTACCACATTATGTTGGCCCATCTCACAAAGGGATATTTACAGATACTGGAATTTAGTTGCACCAATGATACATTGCATGAACTGTATGTACAGGTCTGGACTTAGGTGAAATGGTGTCCTAGGCCTACTGTTTCATACACACACACACACACAACCCTTCAATCTTCACCTGATCACCCCCCCCCTCATATTGGGCTTCCCATGCTGTGCACGTTGCTTTTTTCTTTTTCTCATTTTGCTTTACTCTTCAGCTTTTTCAAGAAGCCATATCTTCCTATATGGTCTGAACTGCATTTTAAAGTTTTTTTTTACACAACCTTGTCAAATGATGGCTTAAACAGAAATTTTGATTAAGGAAAAAAAAATGTGTTGCTGTTCATCTTTAATTTGCCTTGCATCCTTTCAACACACATTTTCTGACCAAGTAAGCACAGTAATAACCATTTAGGAAATAATTTGGTTAAGCCAGAGCCACCAGAAGCACTGGGTTATGCATGTTCTGAAATGCATTTAGAGCATTTTCCCAACTCTAATCCAGGTTGTACCAAAACCTTAAAGTTCAAAAATGACAAAATAGTGACTCGCAATAAACTAACACGCCAATTGTTGTCTGGATATACAGGTCCTATCTTGGAACCGCCTTCCTCCCTAACCCCCCCAAAAAACTGCCTATGCATCCTTCTGGTACTAGACTAGGATGAAAGCAGAGGTTCAAATTTCTATACTCGCATATTTCAAGTGAATGCTGACATACATATACATAGTATGCCTCCCCATGCCTCAATCCAAACTGTCAAAGGCAGCATACCTGCATACATGCCTGAAGTGTGAGTGTGAGGAAAGTGAAAAAAATAACAACTTTGTTGCTCCTAGACAGTACATTGCCCCTGCAAAACTATAGCAACCTTCTTTGTACACCTCTGAGGTCTGTCAGAAAAGTAAAAGAAAATAATTAACACACTGTCCTTAGCCCAAACACAAGGTATAATAACATCATATGCACACCTCTAAGGTTTGACTGTGGCAATCAAAGTAACCACACAGTCCCCCCCCCTCCACACACACACAACCTACAGCAGTTTTCTGTACACACACTTCTTATCAGAGCTGGTTTTAGAATGGGTGCAGTTGAGAGCAGACACCATTATCAGATGTATCCTAACAGGGTCATACCAAACTCCTGTTCAGGTTAAAGGGCATAATTGGAAAATTCATTTTTCCTCATTTTCCCCAACCAGGTGCAGCTTTTGTGGGCCCCCCCAACACAGTCAAGGATGATTAAGGGAGCCCCATGTTTCCATTTATACAGTCTAGGGAGTGGGGGCTCCCAGACTCTTAGAAGATCCAACTGTCTGAATGTTCTGTGATATATTTTATTCATTACGTTTGAAATATAATTACTTGTTGGCTACATTTTTAACTGATACCCAGAAGAATAATGTCTGTGTCCTGGCATTACTGTGTGTGGACAGAAAAATTGCTGTTATTTTTTTACACACACACACACACACACACACACACACACACACACACACACACACACATGCATAAGCCATAGCAGTACTAGCTTTGTACTTATTTCAACAAATGGCAATACACTGTGCAACACTGGTATTGTCACATCAGATCAGTGACTGCCATTTAGCAGTTTCCAAGCAGTAGCAGGGTAAGTCACTTTTATTTACCTTGCCTGATTTTTCTCCTAGCTTTGCTGTGTCCTTTGTAAAAAGTTTGATTTGCTTGTAAATCATATAGGATTACAGACATTTAATATATCCAGACATCAAGAGTTTTATACTTATTTGACCAAAAAATGAAAGCTGATGAAAAAGGTGTAACACTATTAACTTTTTAATTCAATTACTGTAATATTTGGAACATGTTCATTATTTTGCGCCTTATTGTAGGTATTGCAATTCTTCTGCAAAGAAGTTGAAAGTTGCACTCAATGGTGTTCTGTCAGTGTTTATAAAACTCTTAAAAAAGAAAGCCATCCCTGAAGATCAGAAGCATTAGGTTTTCTTAAAATCTGAGGTTTGCACTGAGAGCAGTCGCTCTGGGCTGCTGATATCTCTAGCGCTTACCTTGTTTATTTTCATTATCAGCTTTATACTAACTGGTTCATATCACACCTGTTCAGGCTAAAGAGCATAATCACAAAATTAATGAATTTTCTCATTTTTCCCCAACCAGCAGCAGCTTTTGTGGGGCCCCCACACTGTCAAGGATGATTAAGCGGAGGCCCCTTGCAGCCATTGGTATTGCAAGTACCTAAAGTTGGCTATGTTAATTTTTGTGGGCTGAATGTTCACTAGCAGAGTTTGACTAAGCCATAGGTACTGTACCAGTGGAAAAATATTTAATGGAATTGTGTAGCCTTTTGCTTGATAAAACACTGTTACTATAACCAGAGATATCTTTGAATTTTAAAGGAGATAAAAGTACGACTTATTAATCGTCTAGTTTAAGTATACAAAACTGTTGTACTAGCTTTTGTTGGTTTGACAGACCTGTTGCAAAATATCAGGGTAAGGCAACCTGCTGTGGTTGGGGGTCCCCCAGGAACAGGGTGCCCCCAGCGACAGCAGGGTTTGCTGGTGCCTAAAGCTGGCTATGACCACAGAGTAGTTTCCACCTCTGAAATTGTACCTTATTAGCTGTTTGGATTGCATTTCTATCCCTTTTAACTTTCTGCCTTAAAAGCCTGTTTGCATGAGTTTGCACTTGTTTTAGCTCGGTGCATCCTGTTTTGGCATCCTGCAGACTACAAGAGCACCAGGAAGGACAAAGCGGGACTTTGACTAAGTATCTCTGTTTACTTATTCTTGCTTAAATTTGTTTACTGCACTAAGTTTTTCTACCTTACTGCATTTAATTTAACAACATTTACTGTTTTTTGGCTACACACTCAATTGTACTAGCCTGCACTGTGTATAACATGAATTTATTACTATTTTAAGTGTATTTCATGCTGTTTATCAAAAAAAAAAAAAAAAACAAGTTTTAGCTGTTTGCTCATTTTCCCACCATTTTCTGTTACTAGAATAGTCTGGATACAGATTTGCTGTTTTCAGGACTGTATGGGAGTTGAGTTCCCCAGACTTTTCTGTGATAGCCTTTTTACTTATTAGTGGGAGTGGTAAGAACTGAGCAGCCTGAGTGGTTTCCAGCTCTGAAATTGTACCTTATTGGCTGTTTGTACTGCATTTCTATCCAGTTTAACTTTCTACCTTAAAAGCCCATGTTTGCATGGTTTTGCGCTTGTTTTAGCTCAGTGGATCCTGTTTTGGCATCCTGCATGCTATAACAGAAGCAGAAAGGAGAAAGACTGATTTTCTGTACCTCTGTTTATTTATTCGTGCTTAAGTTTGCTTACTGAACATTAAGTCGTTTTCTACCTTATTGCATTCAATTTAACTGCATTTACTGTTTTTTGGCAACACACTCAAGTGCACTATTCTGCAGTGTATAAAAGTGAATTTATTTCTGTTTTGTGTATTTCTTGCTGTTCAACTAAAGAAAAAAGAAAAGTTCTAGCTGTTTGCTCATTTTCTTAGCATTTTCTCTTACTAGAATATTCTGGATACATATTTGCTGTATTCAGGATTGTATTGTGGTTTCTGATTTCACCAGACCTTTCTGTGATAGAGGTAAGCCTATCTACCACAAGAGGAGTAGTTTCCAGCTCTGAAATTGTATGTTAGCTGTTTGGGCTGCAGTTCTATGCCTTTTAACTTTCTGCCTTAAAAGCCCTTGTTTACACAGTTTTGTGCTTGTTTCAGGTCAGCGGATCCCATTTTAGCATCCTGCAGACTACAAGAGTAGCAGAAAGGAAAAAGAGACATTTGATTCTGTATCTGCGTTTGCTTATTCTTGCTTAAATTTGCTTATGTCACTTAAGTCATTTTCTAACTTATTGCATTTAATTTACCTGCCTGCATAATCCGGATACAGATTTCCTGCATTCAGGATTGTATTGGAGTATCTGAGTTCCTCAGACCCTTCTGTAATAAAGGGAAGCCTTTCTGCTTATTAGTGGGAGTAGTAAGCACTGAGCAGCCTATCTAATACAAGTGGAGTGGTTTCCAGCTCTGAAATTGTAATGTATTGGCCGCATTTCTATCCTTTTTAACTTTCTGCCTTAAAAGCCTATGTTTGCATGGGTTTCACTTGTTTTTGATCAGCAGATCCCATTTTGGCATCCTCCACACTATAAGAGTAGCAGAAAGGAGAGAGACACTTTGTTTAATTCTAACTATCCCTGTTTACTTATTCTTGCTTTAATTTGCTTACTGCAATTTTTAGTCTTTTTCTACCGTATTGCTTTTAATTTAACTGCATTTACTGTTTTTTGGTTTCACACTCAACTGTGCTAGCCTGCACTATTTAAAGTGAATTTATTTGTATTGTAAGTGTTTCTTGCTGTTTAACAAAGAAAAATGAAAAAAATAGCTGTTTGCTTGTTTTCCCACCATTTGCTGTTACTAGAATAGTCCAGATAACAGATTTGCTGTATTCAGGACTGTATTGGAGTTTCTGTGACAAAGGGAAGCCTTTCTGCTTGTCAGGCTGCTCTGTGCTTGCCACTCCCACCATCTACCACAAGTGGTTTCTACCTCACCTTATTGGCTGTTTGGACTGCATTTCTATCCATTTTAAATTTCTGCTTTAAAAGCCCATATTTTGGGTTTGCACTTGTTTTAGCTCAGCAGATCCTGTTTTGGCATCCTGCAGACTAAGAGCACCAAGAAGGAGAAAGTGAGATTTTGTTTGATTTTAAGTATCTCCGTTTACTTATTCTTGCTTAAATTTGTTTACTGTATTTAAGTCATTTTCTACCTTACTGCATTTAATTTAATTTAACTACATTTACTGTTTTTGGCTACACACAATTGCACTAGCCTGTACTGTTTTTAACATGAATTTTTTGGTATTCTAAGTGTATTTCATACTGTAACAAAAATGAAAGAACAAGAAAAGTTCTAGCTGTTTGTTCCTTTTCCCGCCATGTTTTGTTACTAGAATAGTCCAGATACAGTGGCTGTATTCAGGACTGTTTTGTAGTTCCCCAGACTTTTCTGTGATGGAGGGAAGCCTTTCTGCTTATCAGTGGAAGTGGTAAAAACTGAGCAGCCTGTCTACCACAAAAGGAGTGGTTTCCAGCTCTGATATTGTACCTTATTGACCATTTGGACTGCATTTCTATCCCTTTAACTTTCTGCTTTAAAAGCCCTTGTTTGCACAGTTTTGTACTTGTTTCAGGTCAGCGGATCCCATTTTAGCATCCTGCAGAATACAAGAGTAGCAGAAAGGAGAAAGACGTTTGATTCTGTATCTGCGTTTGCTTATTCTTGCTTAAATTTGATTACTGCACTTTAAGTAATTTTCTAACTTATTGCATTTAATACTTAAATGCACTAGCCTGCATTGTGGTTAAAGTGAATTTATTGCTGTGTATTTCTTGCTGTTTAACAAAAAAAATGAAAACCGCAAGAAATGTTCTAGCTGTTTGCTCCTTTTCCGGAAATTTTCTGTTACTAGAATATTCTGAATACAGCTTTGCTGTATTCAGGACTGTATTGGAGTTTCTGAGTTCAACTCAATCTGTGATAAAGGGAAGCCTTTTTGCTAATCAGTGGGAGTAGTAAGCACTGTGAAGTAGTAAGGGAGTAGTAAGCACTGTGAAGCCTATCTATCACAAGAGGAGTGGTTTCCAGATCTGAAATTGTAACATTTTGGCTGCATTTCTATCCCTTTTAACTTTCTGCCTTAAAAGCCCATATTTGCATGGGTTTGCGCTTGTTTTAGCTCGGCGGATCCCATTTTTGGTGTCTTGCACATTATAAGAGCAGCAGAAAGGAAAAAGGGAGACTTGGTTTGATTCTAAGTATCTCTGCTTACTTATTCCTGCTTAAATTTACTTACTGCACTTTATTTGTCATTGTCTACCTTAGTGCATTTAATTTAACTAGATTTACTGTTATCTGGCTACACCCTCAATTGTACTAGCCTGCACTGTGTTTAACGTGAATCTATTGCGAAGTGTATTTGTTGCTGTTTAACAACAACAAAAAAAAAATATATGAAAAAAGCCAAGAAAAGTTCTTGCTGTTTGCTCAATTTCTTGACATTTTCTGTTACTAGAATAGTCCGGATACAGATTTGCAGCATTCAGGACTGCATTGGAGTTTCTGAGTTCCGTACACGTTTCTGTGATAGAGGGAAGCCTTTCTGCACATCAGTGGGAGTGGAAAGAACTGAGCAGCTTGTCTACCACAAAAGGAGTGGTTTCCAGCTATGAAATTGTACCTTACTGGCAGTTTGGGCTCCATTTCTACCCCTTTTAACTTTCTGCCTTAAAAGCCCGTGTTTGCATGGGTTTGCACTTGTTTGTTCTCAGTGGATCCTGTTTTTGCATCCTGCAGACTACAAGAGATGAAGAAAGGAGAGACTCTGATTCTAACTATCTGTTACTTATTCTTGCTTAAATTTGCTTGCTGCAAGTCATTTTCTACCTTACTGCATTTACTGTTTTTCGGCTACACACAAGTGCGCTAGACTGCGGTGTGTTTAAAGTGAATTTATTTCTGTTTTAAGTGTATTTCTTGCTATTTAACAAAATATGAAAATGAAAAGTTCTAGCTGTTTGCTTGTTTTTCCACCATTTTCTGTTACTAAAATAGTCTGGATACAGATTTGCTGTATTCAGGACTGTTTTGGAGATTCTGAGTTCTCCAGACCTTTCTGTGATTGAGGGAAGCTTTTCTGCTTATCAGTGGGAGTGGTAAGCACCGAGCAGCCTGTCTTCCTAAAGAGGACTGGTTTTCACTTATGAAAAGTGTTTTAGATGCATTTCTATCCCTTTTAACTTTCTGCCTTAAAAGCCCATGTTTGCATGGGTTTGCACTTATTTTAGCTCAGCGGATCCAGTTTTGGAATCCTGCACACTAAGAGCAGCAGAATATTCTTGCTTAGATTTTCTTACAGAAATTTATTTAAGTCGTTTTCTACCTTTTTGCATTTAATTTAACTGCATTTACTGTTTTTGGCAACAGTCAAGTGCACTAGCCTGCTTTGTATTAGTGAATTTACTTTTGTTTTAAGTGCATTTCTTGCTGTTTAACAAAAAAAAGATTCTAGCTGTTTGCTCATTTTTTTAGCATTTTCTCTTACTAGAATATTCTGGATACAGATTTGTTGTATTCACAACTGTACTGGAGTTTCTGAGTTCCCCAGAACATTCTCTGATAGAGGCAAGCCTTTCTGCTTATCAGTGGGAGTGGTAAGCACTGAGCAGCCCATCTACCACAAGAGGAATGGTTTCCAGCTCTGAAATTGTATGTTATTGGCTGTTTGGGCTGCACTTCTATCCCTTAACTTTCTGCCTTAAAAGCCCTAGTTTGCACAATTTTGTGCTTGTTTCAGGTCAGCAGATCCTATTTTAGCATCCTACAGACTAAAGACTGATTCTAAGTATCTCCGTTACTTATTCTTACTTATTTGAAGTCATTTTCTAACTTATTGCATTTAATTTAACCGCATTTAAATTTTTTAGCTACACACACGTGCTAGCCTGCATTGTGCAAGTGAATTTATTGCTGTTTTAAGTGTATTTCTTGCTGTTTAACAAAAAACCCAAAATAAAAAAAAGAAAAATTCTAGCTATTTGCTCCTTTTCCTGCCATTTTCTGTTACTAGAATAGTCCGGATACAGATTTCCTGTATTCAGGACTGTATTGGAGTATCTGACTTCCTCAGACCTTTCTGTGATCAAGGGGAAGCCTTTCTGCTTATCTGGGAGTAGTAAGCACTGAGCAGCCTATCACAAGAGGGGTGGATGTTCTTCATCTCACATTGCTGCAGTCCTAACACTTGGGTAGTCCGCTGTCCCTCGGTCGGCCCGAATATCCAAGAGTATAAAGGCTGGCGTGATCGGTCAAGGCGCATTTGACTTGACATCAGAAACGTCTGCCGGTACACCGTCGCGTGACCCGACGTCATCCCAGTCTTTTGCCGCGCCAGAATGGTCCATGCAGCTTAAGAAAGTGTTGCAAGTGCTGCAGATTTACTGAAATTTTTCAATTCGGAGTTTCAGACCGAAGTCAGTTAGTTAAGTAATGCTCGTTGAGAATATTTTGTTTTTTTCTTGCCTCAGTGGTTTTATCGGATGTCAGAAAAAAGTGAATAAACTGTATTTCTTAATGAAACAGATACTTGATAGGGTTACCATAATTTGTGTATACACTTGTTTTGCAGGACCTGAGCTGCGGCACGTTGTTGGGTGTCGCACTTTTGTTGCCGTAGGTTCAATAGCACTATAAAGCATAGGTTGGATGTGCCGCGGTTGGTCTTTGCAGGAAGCGGTAGCATTACAATATGCCGTCCTGGATGCTCTTGCGGCGCTTCCTCAAAGCGCAAGGACAACCGGCAGTTAAACCTGGGTTGAAGTTGTCCGAACTGAATGTACGCGGTTCTTTTAGAGGCGTCAAGTGGAACTTGGGTAATGACGGTTCCGACGGAGAGCTCCTAGTGGGAGTCCCAGGGAGAAACCTGTGTTTTACAGGATGTGTGGCACTCCCAGGGGAGGCAGAGCTTCCAGGCTGTAGGGGCTTCATCCAGGTATACTAATACTCCCTCCCTTCCCCTAAGGTGTCTAGGCCCTCTCTTTCTGCTTCCAAGGCTTCTCTAGAGGCAGGTCTAGTTTTGCTTCTGTGCTGGTGTCACTCCCTAGTTCTTCAGGTTTCTTAGTACTTACCAAAAAGCACATGTAAAATGGCAGAAGATTTAATTACTTTAATTAGAGGTTCTATGCCCCTCCTGATAAGAGGCCTGGATGGAACTCTGTGTTGGGGATTATGAGCAGAGCCGGGATGTGTCTGAGTTCGGCTGACAGACTTGCAGGAGTATTCTCATTATTCTGATTCAATGATGTGGATGATTCTACTCCTTCTGCTTCTCCTCCTGAGGATTTTTTTTTTCAGAGACCCTTCACTCATGAGAGAGCATTTTAAATGGGAAGATCCAGGATTTCTCCGATTCCAGGAAAAGGCTTAGGGAATTTTTGTTTTTACCCCAGCATAGGCCTTTTAGCTATGCACCTCCTGTTTAAGTGTATTTCATGATGTTTTCAAAGAAAATAAAAACAAGTTTTATGTCTTTCTCCTGTTCACACCATTTCTGTTACTTTCAATAGTCTGGGTACAAAAAGCTCTTTTCAGGACTGTATGGGCAGTTCCCAAACTTTTCTGTGAGACGAAGGCTTACTTATTAGTGGGAGTGGTAAGAACTGGCAGCCTGAGAGGTTTCCAGCCTGAATAGTCGTTATTGAAAGTTTATACTGCTTCTATCCAGTTTAATTTTTCCTTAAAAGCCCATATTTGCAAGGTTTTGCGCTTGTTTAACTCAGTGGATCCTGCTTTGGCAACGTCATGCTATAAAGAAGCAAAAAGAAAGACTATTGATTTTCTGAACCGCTGGGTATTTATTCTCTTAAGTTTGCTTATGAACATTAAGTCGTTTCTCCTTATGGCTTCAATTAACTGCATTTCAGTTTTTGGCAAACCTCAAGGGCAAAAGTCTGCAGTGTATAAAAGTGAATTTATTTCTTTTTGTGTATTTCTAGCTGTTCAACTAAAGAAAAACAAAGTTCTAGCAGTTTAATTTTCTTAGCAGTTTCTTATAGAATACTGGGTTTAAAAATTTGCTGTTTCAGGGCTCATTGTTTTCTGAATTGGCCAGACCTTAGTGATAGAGGTAAGCCTATCTACCACAAGGGGTAGTTTCCAGCTTGAAGGTAGAGCTTTTGGGCTCAGTTCAGGCCTTTTAACTTTCTCCTTAAAAGCCTTGTTTAGGCAGTTTTGTGCTTGTTTCAGGTCAGGGACCCATTTTAGCATCCTGCAGACTACAAGAGTCAGAAAGGAAAGAGACATTTGATTGTACTTTCGTTTGAAAATTCTTGCTTAATTTGCTTATGACATGAGGGCATTTTCTAACGTTACATTTAATTTCCTACCTTCATCCATTCAATGTCATGCCAGGATTGTACAAAGAATCTGAGTTCCTCAAACCCTTCTGTAATAAAGGGGCCTTTCTGCTTCCTATGGAGTAGGAGCCTAAACTATCTATCTAGCGAGTGGTTTCCAGCTCTGAAATTATAATGTATTGGCCATTTTGCCTGCATTTCTATCCTTTTTAACTTATCCTGAAATGCCTATGTTAAATGGTTTGCTTGTTTGATCAGCTTTTCCCTTTTGGCACTCCCCACTATAAGAGTAGCGATCAAGGAGGCCTTTGTTTAATTCTAACTATCCCTGTTTACTTATTCTTGCTTTAATTTGCTTACTGCAATTTTTAGTCTTTTTCTACCGTATTGCTTTTAATTTAACTGCATTTACTGTTTTTTGGTTTCACACTCAACTGTGCTAGCCTGCACTATTTAAAGTGAATTTATTTGTATTGTAAGTGTTTCTTGCTGTTTAACAAAGAAAAATGAAAAAAATAGCTGTGTGCTTGTTTTCCCACCATTTGCTGTTACTAGAATAGTCCAGATAACAGGGGTTTTGTATTCAGGACGTATTAAAGTTCTGTCAAAGGAAGCCTCTAACTTGTCAGGCTGCTCTGGGCTTGACCCAAAACACCATCCCAATGGTTTCTACCCCACCAAATTCTGTTTTTGACTGCATTTCTATCCATTTTAAATTTCTGCTTTAAAAGCACCCTATCCTTTTCACTGTTTTAGCTCAGCAGATCCTTTTTTTGGCATTTCCCAATGAGCACCAAGAAGGAGAAAGTGAGATTTTGTTTGATTCTAAAGTCTCTGTTTGTAATCTTGCTTAAATTTGTTTACTACACACTACATTTCTACTGTATTACTTGCACATTTAATTTAACTGCATGTATTTGCCTACACTCATGTGTGTAGCCTACACTGTGTGTTTAAAGTGAATTTATTTCTATTTTCAGGATATTTTTGCTGTTTAAAAAAAAATGGAAAAAAACAAAGTTCTAGCGGTTTTGCTGTTTCCCACCATTTTCTGTTACTAGGGTGTCTGAATGCAGATTTGCTGTGTTAAGGTTTCAACTTCCCCAGTCCTTTCTGTGACCAGGAATCTAAGATGTTTCCAACTCCTAGAATTGTCCTTCCCGTTATTGCTCATTTCTATCCATTTTAACTTTTTGCCTTAAATACCCGTGTCTGCGCATGGTTTTCCTTGTTTAGCTCTGTGGATCTGTTTTGGCATCCTGCAATTATAGTGGCAGAAAAGGAAACTTTGTTTGATTTACAGTATCTCTGTTTGCTATTCTTGTTTAGATTTGCTTACTTTATGTAAATTTAGTTTCTACCTTATTACTTTAATTTAGCATTTACTGTAACTTCTACACCTCCATGAGTCTTTGGCTTATCTACTGCTTCAGAGTATTTACAAAAGTTCTGGCTCCAGTGATAGCTTTCTTCAGGCTAAAAGGAATACAAATCTATCCTTATTTGGACGCATTGCCTGATACTGGCTCAAGGAAGGGACGAGCTTCTTCACATTTGGAATATGTGATAGCAGTGCTAAGATGCCTGGGGTATTCTAGAACTAAATAAAGTCCAGTCTAGTACCCTCTCAAGACATGTGCTTTCTGGGAGTAAGACTGAATACAGCATCCCAGATGGCCTTTCTGACCTCGACAAACAAAAGAATCTTTCCTTTACTTCCATCATCTATCTCTTCAGTCCGGGCTGACTGCAAGGACAGTCCTTCAAGCCTTAGGGTTCATGGCATCTTGTATTCTGGTGCTTCCCAATGCCAAACTGCATATGAGGAAGTTGCAATGGTATCTCAAAATGTATGGACACAGCACTGCCAGCATCTGGACACTGTCATTCAAATAATACCTTGCATTCAAAAGGAATTTTTGTGGTGGGCTCAGGAATGTCACCTAAACAAGGGACTCTCTGTGACCCGGCCAGAGGCGAAGTCAAATTTTAACAACAGATGCCTCAGACAAAGCTTGGGGGAGCTCATCTAAACGGAAAGTGGATACAAGACAAGTGGCCTGTCAGACTACAGCATCTACATATCAACTTGAAGGAGATGTTAGCAGTCCAGTTTGCATTAATAGCTTTCAAGGATTTACTTCTTCCAGGGCAGGTGTTGATTCTAACAGACAACACAACTGTCATGTGGTACATCAACAAGCAAGTGGGAACACATTCTTATCCTCTATGCAGGCAAGCAATGATTTTGTGGGAGACTGCTCTCAGTTTACAACTAAGTCTTCAGGCAAGGTTTCTGCCGGAGCACAGAACTCCTTAGCAGATGTGTTAAGCAGACAAATCATGGATCCCCACGAGTGGAAACTGGATCTTCATGTATTTCAGAAATTGACAGTGTCCTGGGGAACTCCAGACATAGATCTGTTCGCTTCTCCACTAAACCACCAGCTGCCAAAGTTTTGCACAAAGCGTTTCATCCCACAGCTTGAAAGTGGATGCTCTTTCTTTCAGTTGGAAAAATCTTCATGTGTATGCCTTTCCACCGCTGCCTCTCCTCCCAAAGGTACTTCTGAAGGTCAGACAGGACAAGCCAAGGATGATTTTGATAGCTCCAGATTGGCCTCGACAGCACTGGTACCCATTACTGAGAAGTCTGGATCTGAAGCCTCCATGGCCTTTGCCTTTGATTCCTCATCTGTTGTCCCAGGAGGACAGTCATTTGCTCAATGTCAAGCTTCACTCTCTTCACCTAACAGCATGGCATATTCTGTTTTAAACCATAAAGGGTCTCAACTTCCACAAGTTTTGAATGTGATTTTGGAAGCTAGAAGGCCTAGTACAAGGAAAGTGTACGCAGATAAATGGAAGAGTTTTTTTATTTTGGAGTGCAGCTAAGGATTTGGATGTTTCTGAGCCTGATTTAAGTGTGGCTCTTCAATATCTTACTGAGTTATTGGACAAAGGTTTGTCCTTCTCTTCTATTAAGATTCATGCTGCAGCAATTTCAGCTCACTACGACTGTGACCCACCATTGTTTTCTCATCCTTTGTTCAAGCAATTTCTTAGAGGGGTAAAGAATATAAGACCCCCACGTAGAGCTCCTACTCCTGCTTGGGATCTCAATTTTGTGTTGAGAAACTCACTCTTACAACCTTTTGAGCCTGCAGCTACTGCTGAGTTGAAATATTTGTCATGGAAGACTGCTTTTTGTTGGCCATTACTCTGCAAGAAGGGTTTCTGAATTGCAGGCCCTTATGGCAGTTGAGCCTTTCTTAATTTTCCATAAGGATAGGGTATCTTTACGCATTAATCCTTCATTTATGCCTAAAGTGGTTTCTAGTGTGGCTTTAAACCAAACTATTCATTTGCCTACTTTTATGCAAATCCCCAAACTAAAGGGGAAAAGATTTTGCACACTTTAGATGTACACAGGCAGTTGCGATATTATTTGGACAGAACTAAAGGGTTCAGACAATCTCAGCAGTTATTAGTTTCTTTTGCTTTGTGCTCTCAGGGCAAGCCTGTGTCAAAACAAACTATTTCTAAGTGGATTGGATTTTGCATTGCTTTCTGTTATTCCCATCATGGCAAAGAGATTCCAGCTGGGATTAGGCCTCATTCCACTAGGGCTACTGCCACTTCAACAGCTTTTGAGGGGGGTGGCTACTAAGGATATTTTGGAGGCAGCCACTTGGAGTTCAGTGCATACCTTCTCTAGGCATTACCACCTTCCGCTGTACTCTAAATCCAGGGCTGGTTTTGCCACTGCTGTGTTGCAGGGCATTTTGGCAGCTCCTGCTTCATTATAGTTTAGCCATCCTCCCTTACCTCTGCTTTGGGATTCTACCCAAGTGTTAGGACTGCAGCAATGTGAGATGAAGAACATAGTACAGTTTTGTACCTACCATAAATGTAGATGTTCGAAGATCCACATTGCTGCAGTCCAATTTACCCTCCCTCCTTCCCTCTGTAGTTTGAGGTGGTTGTGTGGGTTGGGTTATCCATCTGAGGTATAATTGTATAATTGTATAATTGTATAATTGTATAATTGTATAATTGTATATATTGTACATATTTTTGGTGTTAGGCTGGTTAGTTGTTTAGTTGTTGTCTATGGGTTTTGACCTTTCTTTTAGGGTCTTCTGACATCTGGGGCAAGAAAAGACTGAGGATATGACGTCGGTCATGCGCATTTGTACCCTGACGTTCTGATGTCAGTCAAATGCGCCTTGACCGACGTCAGCCTTATACTCTGATATTCGGGCCGACCGAGGGACAGCGGACTACCCAAGTGTTAGGACTGCAGCAATGTGGATCTTCGAACATCTACATTTATGGTAGGTACAAAACTGTACTTTTCCAGCTCTGAAATTGCTTTGGCCGTTATGGCTGCATTTCTATCTTATCTTCCTTAAAAGCCCACGTTTGCATGGGTTTACACTTGTTTTAGCTCAGCAGATCCTGTTTTTGGTGTCCTGCACATTATAAGAGCAACAGAAAGGAGAGCGAGAGACTTGGTTTGATTCTAAATATCTCTGCTTCCTTATTCTTAAATTTTCTTACTGCACTTTAAGTCATTTTCTACCTTAGTGCATTTAATTTAACTAGATTTACTGTCTTTTGGTTACACACTCAATTGTACTAGCCTGCATTGTGTTTAACGTGAATCTGTTGCTATTTAAGTGTATTTGTTGCTGTTTAACAACAAAAAATATGAAAAAAAGTTCTTGCTGTTTGCTCATTTTCCTGACATTTTGTGTCTAGAATAGTCCGGATACAGATTTGCTGTATTCAGGACTGTATTGGAGTTTCTGAATTCCCAATACCTTGCTGTGAGAGGGAAGCCTTTCTGCTTATCTACCACAAGAGGAGTGGTTTCCAGCTGTGAAATTGTACCTTATTGGCCATTTGGGCTCCATTTCTATCCCTTTTAACTTTCTGCCTTAAAAGCCCATGTTTGTGTGGTTTGCACTTTTTAACTCAGTGGATCCTGTTTTGGCATTTTGCAGACTACAAGAGCAGCAGAAAGGAGAAAGAGACCTTGTTTGATTCTAAGTATCGCCATTTACTTGTTTAAATGCCCTTACTGCACTATTTTCTACCGTATTGCATTTACACTTTTTTTTTGTCTACACACTCAAGTGTGCTAGCCTGCATTGTGTTTAAAGTGATTATTTCTGTTTTAAGTGTATTTCTTGCTGTTTTTCAAAAAATATGAAAAAATTGTACCTTATTGGCTGTTTGAGATGCATTTCTATCCCTTTTAACTTTCTGCCTTAAAAGCCCATGTTTGTGTGGGTTTGCACTTGTTTTAGCTTAGCGTATCCCATTTTTGGTGTCCTGCACACTAAGAGCATCAGAAAGGAGAGACTTTGATTCAAAGTACCTCTGTTTATTTTTGCTTAAATTTTTTTACTGCACTTAAGTCATTTTCTACCTTATTGCATTTAATTTAACTGCATTTACTGTTTTTTGGCTACACTCAAGTGCTCTCAACTGCACTGTGCTTAAAGTGAATTTATTACTGTTTTAAATTTGTTTCTTGCTGTTTAACAACAACAAAAAAAACGAAAACAAGTTCTAGCTGTTAGCTCATTTTCTTAACATATTCTCTTACTAGAATAGTCTGGAAACATATTTGCTATATTCAGGACTATATTTCTGGGATCCCCAGACCTTTCTCTGATAGGAGGGAAGCATTTCTGCTTAACAGTGGGAGTGGTAAGCAAAGCACTGAGCACACTATATACCACAAGACAAGTGGTTTCCAGCTCTGAAATTTTACCTTATTGGCCATTTGGGCTCCATTTCTATCTCTCAACTTTCTGCCTTAAATCCCACAGGTATTTGCTTGTTTTTGCTCAACAGATCACATTATAGCATTCTGCAGACTATAAGAGCAGCAGAAAAGAGACACGCTTTCTTTGATTCTAAGTATCTGTTTACTTAATCTTGCTTAAATTTGTTTACTGCACTTTTCATTTTCTACCTTATTGCATTTAATTTAACTGCATGTATTGTTTGCCTGCACACTCATGTGTGCTAGCCTGCACTGTGTTTAAAGTGAATTTATTTCTATTTTAAGGATATTTTTGCTGTTTAAAAAAAAATGGAAAAAAACAAAGTTCTAGCGGTTTTGCTCATTTTCCCACCATTTTCTGTTGCTAGAATTGTCTGGATACAGATTTGCTGTATTCAGGGCTGTACTGGAGTTTCTGACTTCCCCAGTCCTTTCTGTGATAGGCTTCCCCTATCACAAGAGGAGTGTTTCCAGCTCTAGAATTGTCCTTATTCACCGTTGTACTCCATTTCTATCCATTTTAACTTTTTGCCTTAAATGCCCGTGTCTGCATGGGTTTTCACTTGTTTTAGCTCTGTGGATCCTGTTTTGGCATCCTGCAGATTATAATAGTGGCAGAAAGGAGAAAGAGACTTTGTTTGATTTGCAAGTATCTCTGTTTACTATTCTTGTTTAAATTTGCTTACCACACTTTATGTAAGTTGGTTTCTACCTTATTGCATTTAATTTAGCTGCATTTACTGCTTTTTAACTACACACTCAAGTGAGCTAGCCTGCATTGTGTTTAAACTGAAATTATTGCTGTTTTAAGTGTATTTCTTGCTGTTTAACAAAAAATAAATAAAATTCTGTTTGCTTGTTTTCCCACTATTTTCTTACTAGAATCGTCCATATACAGATTTCCTGTATATAGGACTGTATTGGAGTTTCTGACTTCCCCAGACCTTCCTTTGATAGTGAAGCCTTTCTGCTTTTCAGTGGGAGTGGTAAGCACTGAACAGCATATCTACCACAAGAGTAATGGTTTCCACCTCCGAAATTGTACCTTATTGGCCATTTGGGCTGCATTTCTATCCTTAACTTTCTCCCTTAAAAGCCTGTGTGCATTGGTTTGTACTTTTCTCAACAGATCCTGTTTTGGCATCCTGCACACTAAGAGCAGCTGGAAGGAGAAAGACTTCCTCTGTTTATTCTTGCTTAAATTTGCTTACTGCACTTTAAGTCATTTTCTGCATTTAATTTACTTGCATTTACTGTTTTTGGCTACACACAAGTGGGTTTCCTTGTATTGTATTTAAAAATACATTTGTTGCTGCTTAACAAACAAAATAATCCTGAAAAAAAAAAGTTCTATCTGTTTGCTTGTTTTCCCACCATTTTCTGCTACTAGAATAGTCTGGATACAGATTTGCTGTATTCAGGACTGTATTGGAGTTTGAGTTCCCCTGACCTTCCTGTCATGGAGAGAAGCCTTTCTGCTTATCAATGGGAGTAAGTGGGAGTAAGAAGCAGTTAACAGCCTATCTACCACGGGGAGTAGTTTCCACCTCTAAAATTGTACTTTATTGGCTGTTTGGGCTCCATTTCTATCCTTTTTAACTTTCTACCTTAAAAGCCTATCTTTGCACTGGTTTCTTCACTTGTTTTAGCTCAGTGGATCCCATTTTGGCATCCTGCAGACTACAAGAGCAGCAGAAAGGAGAAAGAGAGACTTTGATTATAAGTACCTCTGTTTATTTATTCTTGCTTAAATTTGCTTACAGCACTTTAAGTCATTTTCTACTTTATTGCATTTGCTGTTTTTTGGCTACACACTCAAGCTAGCCTTCATAAAGTGAATTTATTGCTGTTTTAGGTGTATTTCCTGCTGTTTAACAAAAAAATTGAAAGAGAAAGTTGTAGATGTTTGCTTATTTTCTGTTAATACAATAGTCTGGATACAGATTTGCTATATTCAGGACTGCATTGGAGTTTGAACCTTTCTGTGATGGAGGGAAGCCTTTTTGCTTATCAGTGTGTGTGGTAGGAACTGAGCAGCCTATCTACCAGAAAAGGAGTGGTTTCCAGCTTTGAAATTGTACCTTATGGGCTGCATTTCTTTCCTGGTTAACTTTCTGCCTTAAGTCCATGTTTGCACAGGTTTGTTTTAGCTCAACAGATCCCATTTTGGTGTCCTGCAGATTGCAAGAGTAGCAGAAAGGAGAAAGAGACTTTGTTTGATTCAAAGTATCTCCTTTTTACTTATTGTTGCTTAAAGTTCCTTACTGCACTTCATTTAAGTCATTTTTTACCTTATTGCATTTAATTTAATTGCATTTACTGTTTTTGGCTACACACTCACGTGAGCTAGCTTGCATTGTGTTTAAAGTTAATTTATTATTGTTTTAGGTGTATTTCTTGCTGTAAAAAAGTTCTAGCTGTTCGCTCATTTTTCCTCTGTTTTCTGTTACTAGAATAGTCTAAGTGAAATACCCCTGTGGAAGCAGTGATGCAGGCATCCATGGAGGAGCCAGTGTTGCAGGTCTTTTGTCTCAAAGTGCAGCTCTTTTGCTAGGGAGGCCTCTTTACCCTAGGAGCGTGTGGTGATGTCCACTTGGGTCAGGCCTAGGCTGCCAGGGGAAGCCCACCTTACTGGAAGGTGTGACCTAAGCCCTGAGGAGGAAACAATAGAAAAAACAGTGGAAACAAAGTTGTAACCCCCCAAATACCAAGATAGCCTTGTGGGTAAGTGGTTCCTCTCAGCAGGTCCGTGGTCAGTCACTGGTGCTAAAGAAATCTCAGCAAAAATCTCAGTAAAACCTCCACCCCTGATGTTTGGGTGGGTAAGCCAATGGTAAAGGCAAAATCAGACTAAATCAACACGTAGAAGAAAACCATGTAGATGAGACAAAAGACATAGATAGAATCTCTAAAGTAGTCCTTTAGTTAGAGCCACCAAAGCACAGTTCCAGACATGCATATTTCTTACATACAGCATAGTTAGAGTCCGTATACAGATTTGCTGATGTTCTTCGTCTCCCATTGCTGCAGTCCTGACATAAGGGTATTCCGCTGCCCACCATCGGCCCGAATACCAAAGGGCTAGAACCGGCCGGGTCATCGGTGCTCGAGACTGACATCAGAATGCTAGTACAATGCGCATGACCGACGCCATAACCTCAGTCTTTCTTGCCGCATGGTCCCTAAGCAGAAGCAGCATTTGCAAGTGCCGTTCGGTGTTCTGGAATTGTCGGTTTTCGAGTTTCAGACCGGAGACCAAGTTGGGCTAAGTACCCCTTTGGGGACATTTTTGTCTTTTTCTTGCCTCAGTATTGACGGATGTCAGAAAAAATGTTAACTGTATTTCTTGTGGGAAACAGATTCCTCATAGGGATTACCATTCACTCTGCATTCCTTGTTTAGGGCCTGAGCACGACGTTGTTGGGTGTCGCTTTTGTGCTACTTTTAACAAACGTACTATTAAACGTCGGTTAGACTGTGCTAGGCTAGTGTTTGGTAAACGTTGTAATTATAACATGCCGTTGGATTCTCCGACGACTGGTTCTTCTAAGAAACGCAAAGAAAAGTCTTTGCGGTCCAAACAGGATGAGGCGGCCACTCCGGATGCCGGTTCTGTAGTACCACTGGCTACTTCAGCGGCTCCTTCTGAAAGTTTACCTGAGTCTCAAGGGGAGCCTTTGTTACTGCAGGAAGTGGCTTCTCCTGTGTTAGGCCAGGCTGAGGGTGCTTCTCTGATGTCAGTGGTTCCCTACCCTCATAGGGTAGTTAGGCCTCCTCCTTCTCATAGCAAAGCCCATTCTAAGTCTAAGTCTGCCCCTGTTGGTGCGTGTCCCCAGGGTCCAGCTCCTAGGAAGCACATGTTAAAGATGGCTGAAGATTTGATTACTTTAATTAGGGGTTCTATGCCCCCTTAAGAGGCCCAGGGTAGAGCCAGAGTTAGAGGGTTTGGTTCAGTCTTCCAATGAGTCAGATTCCTCTGTAGAAGAACTTCAGGATTTCCCTCCCTATTCTGATTCAGAGGCTGAGGACTCTACTCCTCTCCCCTCCAGAAGATTTTTCTTTCTCTGAGACTTTGCATTCCATGAGGGAACATTTCAAATGGGAGGGCCAGGATTATTCTGATTCCCATAAAAGACAGAGAATTCTTGTTTTTGCCTCAAGATAGGCCCTTGGCTATTCCCCCTGTACTGGATGTTGTTCAGGATGTGTTTTCTGAGGCTGCCCTTAACCCAGATTCTCTGCCTCCTGCCCTGGTTAAACCAGACAGATACTACAGGGTTCCGGAAGCTCACAAGTACTTATATAAGAGTCCTAGGGCTGATCCAGAAACTATTACTCAAGGCCCCAAAGGGGTTAGGGCTTCTGTGGTTAAGAATCCAGTTCCTCTGGACAAGGATGCTAGGGCCCTGGATAGGTGGGGTAAAAAACTGTATACCTCTTCTACTTTGGCTATGAGAGCTTTAAATTGTCAGTTTCATATGCTTGTATCAAAATTATTTGCTGGGCCAATTGAAATGTAAAGTAGATGCTTTAGCTGAAGGTATTGAATGTAAGGAGCTTCAGGATTTAGTGCATGCTTCAGACCAAGTTGGTAAGCATTCTTTGCAGTGTGGTTTTGATGCTTTACAGGCTTCTTCCAGGGTGGCTGCTACTAGTTCAGTCATTCGTAGGCATGCTTGGCTTAAAGATCAGACCTTGTCAGAGCATGTTAAGGCTTGAATTATGGATGCTCCTCTACAATCTGATGTTCTTTTGGTCCTCCAGTAGAGTCAGTTTTGAAAAAATGGAGGAAAAGCTAAGTCTATGCAGACAGTTAAGGATTTTTACAGGTTCAGCCCCTAAGTTCAGTAGGAATTGGCCTGCTAGGGGTTGGTCTTTCCCTCTTGGATTATCAGTCTAGGGGCAGGTCGAGGAGGTAGGGGTAGGGCTTCCTCTCAGGGCCCTGTTACTTCTAGGTCTTTGAGTTCTTCTACCCCTTCTGCTGGGAGGGCAGGGTCAGTCCTTTCGAAACAGACCCAATGACCCGTGTCTTCAGCTGCCGGACTCTGCCTTGCTGGCAGCCCCTCTGGGAGGAAAACTGAGATTTTTCAAAAGGAATTGGCATTTGGTTACCCAAGACAAATGGGTATTGGACATAATAAATCGAGGCTACAAATTTTATTTTCACACATTCCCTCCTTTCAAAGGTATGCCGGATGTGCCTCGTCAGCAAAAACTAGAAGCGCAGACTCAAATTGCTTCTCTGCTTCAGTTGGAAGCAATACAGGAAGTACCTTCCTCAGAAAGAGGCACGGGGTTTTTATTCCCGTCTTTTCTTAGTGCCAAAGAAAGGAAATACTTGGAGACCAATTCTGGACTTGTCCATTCTAAATACCTTTCTGGAAATTCCAAAATTCAAGATGTTAACACTGCAACAGCTGTTACCTATGCTGGGCAAAGATCACTGGATGGTGACTCTGGATCTCAAAGAGGCCTATCTTCACATTCCTATCAGGCCCAGTTGCAGGAAATTCCTGAGGTTTCAGAATGGGAATTTGCATTATCAGTTCTCTGCATTGCCCTTTGGCTTGTCTACTGCGCCCAGGGTATTCATGAAAGTCCTGGCTCCAGTAATAGCTTTTCTCAGGCTAGCAGGAATTCAAATTTATCCTTATCTGGACGACTGTTTGATTCTGGCTCAAGGCAAGCACGAACTTCTTCAACATCTGCAGTATGTAATGACAGTTTTCAGATGCCTAGGGTATTCTGTGAACGAAATAAAGTCCAGTCTAGTACCCTCACAAGAGATGTGTTTTCTGGGTGTGAAACTGAATACAGCTGCTCAGATGGCATTTCTTACCCCGGACAAACAAAGGAATCTTCACCTATACTTCCAACAGCTATCAGTAATGTCCAGGCTGACTGCAAGGACAGTCCTTCAAGCCTTGGGGTTCATGGCATCTTGCATTCTTCCCAATGCCAAACTGCATATGAGGAAGCTACAATGGTATCTTAAGAATGTTTGGACTCAACACTGCCACGATTTGGACACTGTCATTCGGATCCTACCTTGCATTCAGAGAGAATTTCTGTGGTGGGCTCAGGAATGTCACCTGAACAAGGGGCTCTCTGTGACCCAACCAGAGGCAAGTCAGATATTAACGACAGATGCCTCGGAGTCAGCCTGGGGAGCTCATTTCAGAGGAAAATGGATTCAAGACCTTTGGGCCCCAGAGCTACTTCACTTGCATATCAACATGAAAGAGATGCTGGCAGTTTAATTTGCCTTGGAGAGATTCAAAAGCCTACTTCAACCAGGACTGGTGTTGATTCGAACAGACAACACGACGGTCATGTGGTACATCAACAAGCAAGGGGGAACTCATTCTTACCCTCTTTGCAGACAAGCAATGCTGTTGTGGGAAACTGCTTTGAATCTGCACATCACTCTTCGAGCACAGTTTCTGCCAGGAGCACAAAATTCTTTAGCAGATGTTCTGAGCAGACAGATTGTGGATCCTCACGAATGGAAATTGGACCCTCGGGTATTTCTTCAGTTGACAATGGCTTGGGGAACTCCGGACATAGATCTGTTTGCTTCTCCTCTGAATTTCCAACTGCCACTGTTTTGCACAAGGCTATTTCATCCGAAAGCCTGGAAAATAGATGCACTATCCTTCAGTTGGAGCAACCTTCAACATGTATGCTTTTCCTCCTTTGCCTCTTCTTCCACAGGTGCTGTTGAAAGTCAGGAGGGACAAGCCTTGCATGATCCTTATAGCACCGGATTGGCCTCGTCAGCATTGGTACCCTCTGTTGAGGAGCTTGATTCATGTACCACCTTGGCCATTGCCACAGATTCCTCATTTATTGTCTCAGGAGAACAATCATTTTCTCAATGTCAGGGTGCACTCCCTGCGCCTGACAGCCTGGCGCATTCTGTTTTAGAGAAGGAGGACCTTCAGCTCCCTCAAGTTTTGGATGTTATTTTGGAAGCCAGGCATCCTAGTACTCGAAAAGTTTATGCTGGTAAATGGAAGAGATTTTTTCTTTGGAGTTCAGCTAAAGGCTTTGATGTCGAATTGCCTAATTTGAGTTGTACATTGCAATATTTGACTGTTTTATTGGACAAGGGTTTGTCCTTCTCTTCTGTAAAAGTGCATGCTGCAGCTATTTCTGCTCACTATGATTGTGACCCTCCTTTATTTTCACATCCATTGGTTAAACAGTTTCTTAGAGGGGCAAAGAATATCAGACCCCCACGGAGAGCTCTTACTCCTACCTGGGATCTTAATTGTGTTTTGGAAAAGCTGACTCTGCCTCCTTTTGAACCTGCAGCTACAGCTGAATTGCAGTTCTTGTCTTGGAAGACTGCTTTTTTGTTGGCTATTACTTCTGCTAGAAGGGTATCTGAATTACAGGCCCTCATGGCAGTGGAACCTTTTCTGATTTTTCACAATGACAGGGTTTCCTTGGGTACTAATCCTACTTTTCTGCCTAAAGTGATTTCTAATGTGGCATTGAACTAGTCTATACATTTGCCTACTTTTTATGCTAACCCCCAAAATGACGGGGAAAAAGTTTTGCATTCTTTGGATGTACATAGGCAGTTGAGGTATTATTTGAGCAGAACCAAAGAGTTCAGGAGTTCTCAACAATTGTTTGTTTCTTTTGCTTTGACTTCACGAGGGAAAGCTGTCTCGAAACAAACTATTTCCAAGTGGATTAGCCATTGTATTGCTTTTTGTTACTCTCATCATGGTGAGGATGTTCCAGTTGGGATCAGGCCTCATTCTACTAGGGCTACGGCCACTTCTACTGCTTTTTGAGAGGGTAGCTACTAAAGACATTCTAGAAGCAGCTACTTGGAGTTCTGTACATACCTTTACAAAGCATTATCATTTACCTCTTTATTCTAGGTCTAGGGCTGGGTTTGCCACTGCAATCTTACAGGGCATGTCAGCAGCTCCTACTGCTATTTAGTTGACCAGCCTCCCTTTTTCCGTTGCTCTGGGATTCTACCCTTATGTCAGGACTGCAGCAATGGGAGACGAAGAACATAGTACAGTTTTGTACCTACCATAAATGTAGATGTTCGAGGATCTCCATTGCTGCAGTCCAATTTTCCCTCCTTCCCCCTTTTTCTTTTTAGGTTGAGGTTTGGGTGGTGTTTTTTTTTGCATTCTGACGTCTGAGGCAAGAAAGACTGAGGTTATGGTGTCGGTCATGCGCATTTGTACTGGCACGTACTGATGTCAGTCTCGCCGATGACCGGCCGTTCTAGCCCTTTGGTATTCGGGCCGATGGTGGGCAGCGGAATACCCTTATGTCAGGACTGCAGCAATGGAGATCCTCGAACATCTACATTTATGGTAGGTACGAAACTGTACTTTTTCAGGACTTTATTGGAGTTTCTGACTTCCCCAGACCTTCCTGTGATAGAGGAAAACCTTTCTGCTTATTGGTGGGAGTGGTATCTACCACAAGAGGAGTGGTTACCACCTCTGAAATTGTACCTTATTGGCCATTTGGGCTTAATTTCTATCCCTTTTAACTTTCTTCCTTAAAAGCACATGTTTGTACTTGTTTTAGCTTAGTGGATCCTGTTTTGGCATCCTGCAGACTACAACAGCAGCAGAAAGGAGAAAGATTTTGCTTTATTATAAGTATCTCTGTTTACTTATTCTTGCTTACTGCCCTTTATGTCATTTTCTACCTTATCACATTTAATTTAGCTGCATTTACTGTTTTTTGACTACACGCTCAAATGAGCTAGCCTGCATTGTGTTTAAACTGAAATTATTACAGTTTTAAGTGTATTTTGTTTAACAAAAACAAATGAACACAAGTTCTAGCTGTTTGCTCATTTTCCCACCATTTTCTGTTAGGAGAATAGTCCAAATACAGATTTGCTGTATTCAGGAGTGTATTGGAGTTTCAGAGGTCCCCAGACCTTTCTGCTTAACAGTCTCAGTGGTATGCACTGAGCAGCCTATCTACCAGAAGAGGACTGGTTTCCATCCATGAAATTGTGCATTATTGGCTACTTAGTCTCAATTCTACCCCTTTTAACTTTCTGCTTTAAAAGCCCATGTCTGCATCAGTTTGCACTTGTTTTAGCTCAGCGGATCCCATTTTTGCATCCAGCACACTAAGAGCATCAGAAAGGAGAAAGAGACTTTATTTGATTATAAGTACCTCTGTTTATTTATTCTTCCTTAAATTTGCTTTTTCTACCTTATTTAATTTAACTGCATTTACTGTTTTTTGGCTAAACACTTATTGCCTGCACTGTGTTTAAACTGAATTTATTGCTGTGTATTTGTTGCTGTTCAAAAAAAAAGTTCTAGGTGTTTGCTCACTTTCTAACACATGTCTGGAAACAGATTTGCTGTATTCAGTACTGTATTTGAGTTTCTGAGCTCCCCGGACCTTTCTGTGATAAGAGTGAAGCATTTCTGCTTATTAGTGGGAGTGGTAAGCACTGAGCAGCCTCTACCACAATACAAGTGGTTTCCCACTCTGAAGTTGTACCTTATTGGCTGTTTGGGCTCTATTTCTATCCCTTTTAGCTTTCTGCCTTAAAAGACCGTGTTTGCACAGATTTATGCTTGTTTTAGCTCAGCAGATCCTGTTTTGGCATCCTGCAGACTACAAGACCAGCAGAAAAGAGAAAGAGACTTTGTATCTGTATTTACTTAAATTTGCTTATTGTGCTTTATTTGTCATTTTCTACCTTATTGAATTTAATTTGACTGCTTTTCCAGTTTTTTGGCTACACACAAGTGTGCTAGCCTGCATTGTGTTTGAAGTGAATTTATTGCTGTTTTAAAAAAAAATAATAATGAAAAAAAAACAAGAAAAGTTCTAGCTGTTTGCTCATTTTCCTTTACTAAAATAGCCTGGATACAGATTTGCTGTATTCAGGACTGTATTGGAGTTTCTCAGTCCACTCTGTGATAGAGTGAAGCCTTTCTGCTTATCAGTGGGAGTGGTAAGTACTGAGCAGCCTATTTACTGTAAGCAGAGTGGTTTCCTCCTCTGAAATTGTACCCTATTGGCTGTTTGGACTACATTTCTATCCCTTTTAACTTTCTGCCTTAAAAGCACATGTTTGTGTGGCTTTGCGCTTGTTTTAGCTTAGCGGATCCCGTTTTGGTATTCTGAACACTTTAAAAGCAGCAGAAGGGAGAAATAGAGACTTTGATTCTAAGCATTTCTGTTTATTCTTGTTTATATTTGCTTACTGCACCTTATTTAAGTCGTTTTCTACCTTATTGCATTTACTGGTTTTTTTTTTTTTTTTTGCTACGCACTGAAGTACTCTAACCTGCATGGTGTTTAAGTGTATTTCTTGCTGTTTAACAAAAAAAAAAACAAATGAAAAAAAAGCGTTTGGTTATTTTCTAACCATTTTCTGCTACTAGAATTGTATTGGAGTTTGAGTTCCCCAGTTCTTTCTGTGATGGTTATTTTCTAACCATTTTCTGCTACTAGAATAGTCCAGATACAGATTTGTTGTATTCTGGACTGTATTGGAGTTTGAGTTCCCCAGTTCTTTCTGTGATATAGGGAAGCCTTTCTGCTTAACAGTGGGCGTAGTAAGCTCTGAGCAGCCTATCTAATGCAAAAGGAGGGGTTTCTAGCTCTGAAATTGTACCTTATTGGCTGTTTGGGCTGCATTTCTATCCCTTTCATCTTTCTAACTTAAAAGCCCATATTTATGTGTGTTTGCACAACATGCAGTGCCACTAAGCTAGTGTAAACTATTACTGGTGCCAGAAAGTCTACTTTTCAAAAATTTTCCCTTAGATCTTGCTATTTCTCCTTTTTTCTGTACTTAAACTAGCTTATTAAATCTAGCACTTTTCATGGCAATTACTGTAGCACACAAACTACTAGCAGCACTAAACTTTCCATAAAAGAAATGGCTTCAGTACTTACTAAATTACACACCCCTCCAGACATGTCCAAAGGTCAGTTTCCTGTGCTTTCTCCTATTAACCTGGTGAACCTGGGCATCCTGAGGTAATAGTAATTGCCTCATGTACACTGACAACACTCTCCTCTTATCCCCCTAACGCTCAGACTTGCAAGAGATTCACCTATATATCCAGACTGGAAGCCATACACTCTCCAGCCAAGAATGGAATAGCCACTCAAGAGGAGGAGGTCAACTCTAGCACCACACCATAAGGAACACATAGCCACGCTCCATCACATAGCACAAAATGCACACCCACCTTCACAGAGGCTCTCAACAAAAGTCTACATAAACAGTAGAGACCTCCAAGGCAGAAACACACAACCACCACACCACAGCACAAGCCATGAGACACAGCTCACACAAACAATATGCCAAACAACCAAAGTCCCTAAGGCAAAACAGCTTACCTAATACACTATTCAGAGGTGACTCAATAGTAAGGCACACTGATGTCCCACTCACTAGGTTGAATAAGGAGAAAGTAATGGTCAGCTGCCTGTCAGGTGCCAGGATATGCCACATAATGCACACACTCAGGTCACTTCACAACAGGTACAGATATGACTCTGCCATTGTCCATGTTGGTGTGAATGACCTGAGAAGTACCTCCCTGGACTACATAAAAAGAAACATGGAGGAGCTCTTGGAACATGTAGCCCAGGCATGTATGACCCTAACCCTGAGTAGCATCTTACTGTCACCCAGAATGATACTACAGTAGAAACAAAAAAGGATTGACTTCAATAATTGGCTAAGTTTCTAGTGTCATTCTAAGGGGATCCAGTATCTGTCTGCCTGGGATGATATGATCAACAGACTTTGATGCTTTGCCAGAGATGGCCTGCACCTATCACCCCTGGGATTCTGGATACTGGCCAAGGCTCTTGCCACCCTATAGTGCTTTTCTTAGGCAATGTCCAGAAGACCAAATTACCAGCATAACAGCTACAAGCAAATGTAATTTGAGGGTTCTGCTGCTTCAACACTAGAAGTCTAAATCTCAAGATGCACTTGTTCAAAGTGCTCATTAAAATGGAGAACACTGACATTTGTGCAATAATAGAGACCTGGTTCAAGGCACCAGAAAGCACCCCTGCACTACCAAGCTATAATTCATACCACACCTTATGACCCCAAAACATGGACCGAAGCCCTAAAGGCAGTGGTGTCTCATATTCATAAAGGATATGCACACTTCCAGCCTAATAGCTCAACATAACTCATCAGAGATACTTCAGGTATAACTAACACTGGGTAAGACTGCAATCCAGGTTGTCACCTGCTATAGATCCCCCACCATGTCCCAAGCCTCCCACTCCACATTCCTTAGCACCTTGCAAAATATTAAGGTCCAACCCAAAATCCTCATACTGGGTGACTTCAGCTACCCCTCCATTAACTAGGAAAACTAATCAAGTACCAACATGCTTGCTCAACATTTTCAGGAATTCATTAATTCCAATGCCCTGGACCAGCTCATTCTTACCCCCACTAGGGGTAGCAACATCATCAATCTGGTTATTACTAATATGGGAAACTGTTGCTCTACACCAGTTGTCAACTCCTCCCTGGTCAGATCTGACCACAAGCTAGTCACCATGGATTTCCTCATCCCACCCCCACCCCCCTTGCAAAGGTAACCACTGTGAAAAACTTTTACAAAGCTAACTTTGGGCTTCTAAAAACTGAAGTGGCAAACTTCATGATGCCCATGCAAATGGAGAATAAGTGCAGGATTGCTGACTCATAATCCAATACACTGTACAAACACATGCACAAAGGCATGGAACGGGCTATACCCAATAGAATCAAGACACTCTCCTCCAAAAAAAGGAAGCCAATCTGGTGGCCCCTGCCATAAACAAACTCTACAACAGAAGGAAGAAACTGTTGCAGAATAAGGCAAAGTCCCAAGACTAGATAAACTCCCTTGTTAGCCTCAGCAAAAAGCTGAGATCCCTCATCAAATCCTCTAAAGCTAGCTACTAAAACAAAATTGCAGCAGATACTAAAGATAACCACAAGGCATTCTATAGTTATGTCAAAAATCTACATGGCAATGCTCAGATCTGCTCTGAGCTACTACACAATGATAACTCCTATACTGACCAAACCAACCAAATCCTATGCAAGGGGGAAATGCACGGTCCAAACCAAATTCACGAAACCACCAAGTAGACCAGCATGAGCAGTTTGGAGTAAATATTAATCCTTTATTTGAACATACAAATGCAGACCAGTTTCGGCAAGTGTTGCCTTCTTCAGTGTGGGACAAAACAACCAAGTCCCATCCATCAAACATTTTATATAAACCTTCAGCCAATAAGACAACCAACTTCATAAATATTAATGATGCAGAGAGAAAAAAGTTTTTTAGTCATGACAAAATATTCATTGTAGTGGTCAAATATTGACCACAAATACTGTATGACCATAGAAAAGATCATCAGAAAAACTCAAGCTGGCAGATGTAAAAATAAAAACATATAACAAAGAAAAATAAAAAATTATAAAAAATAATAAAAAATACATGTTGAACATAGAAAATAGGAAGAATACATGAAAGATATATACATTGGATATAAAGTATTCAGGAAATATCCATATGATCAATAGTATAGTGTATAGCACAGTTCAACAGAAAAAAGTTGAAAAAACTTTTTTGCTGTATATTGTGGAACAAACATCATGAACTGGATATACAACAATATATAGCACAAACCTCCATCTAGTGAATATCCATAGTACCAATAATAAACAGAATGAGCAATAATTAGATTGCACTAATCAACCACTCCAAATGAGATACCTAGGAACATGTTAATGTGACACATAAAAGGTAATATCTGTCATATGTCTTAATATCTGAAAACCCTATCGGAAAAACAACAAGGGCTCTTGCAAAACAAAGCAGACCTGCCCCATACTGGAAACAATGCCAGCCAAAAATAAGAAATTGTTATACAGAAACAGACATAGGTCAAATGTATGTACCATATATACATATATTGGATAGGCTTGTGTAACTATTACATCTGAAACTCATTAAAAGTGGTCATTGAGACCAGGGTAGAACAAACCCCCCAATGTAATAATCCAATATTTCTCTTTATGATCTAATAGGCCATGCCAACCTTGTTTATTAGTTCTGTCGCCAGAAATACGATCAATAATCATGAAATCGAATCTGGCCTGTGGATGTTTAAGTGTGTGTTGGTACAAAGCACTAGTCTCTTTGTGATTTCTAATGTCACTACGATGTTCGTTCATTCGAGATCTTAATGCCCTAGAAGTTTGGCCCACATAGAATGCACCACAATAACAAGATGCTAGGTACACTACCCAATCACTACTGCAGTTACCAAATGTTTTGATGTTAAATATCTTGCTAGTGTTGCGACTGGAAAATTCCTTGGATTTGAGCATATAAGAGCAAGAACCACAATGACCGCAGGGAAAGGAGCCAAAAAGCTCATCACCTTGTAAGGTAAGTTGTTTATGAATAGTACCTCCACTAGCCATGTGTTTATAATGTGACAAGTAAGAGCCCAAGGTTTTCCGCTTATGAGAACACATTGTGGGCCCAAAAGTGATCGTAACCGGTCATTAGCCAGTAAAATATTCCAATGCTTGTTAATAATATTCCTGATCATATTGATATTTCTTCCATAAGTCGTAACAAACCTGACCTGGGTACAAGATGTATTCTTATTTTTATTTTTGTATTGCAATAGTTGTTCCCTGTCTGTACGATTGGCCCTACATCTGGCTGAAATGATATCATAATGGTCATAACCCTGCTGGCAAACCTCTGGCTCAGATCCATGCTGGCTAGTTGGTATTCCTCATCCTTGGAACTAAGACGCTTTAATGTATGAACTGAGACACTGGAATACTTCTGATAGTGTGACGGGATGTAAGCTAGAAGCATGAAGCAAAGTGTTATATTGTGGGTACTTAAACACCTTCGTGGATAAGGTGTGGTCAGAATTTCTGGAGATCGTGACATCCAAAAAGTTGATTGAATTTTTATCATGTGTCACTGAAAATTCAAGTCCCCATGCATTATCATTTAAATACTCCACAAATTCGTACAAGTAACCCATATCCGCACGCCACACTAACCAGCAGTCGTCCAGATATCGTCGCCAGATGTCCATCTCCACCTGATAGATGTTATGTAAGGCATCATATATCATGTACTCCTCAAAGTAAGCCATGAAAAGATCGGCATAAATGGGAGCAAAGGATGCTCCCATGGCTGTCCCTTGCAACTGCCAGTAACACTGGCCTTGGAAATAAAGAACATTTTTGTTGAGTACATGTTCTGACATGCAAATCAATAATGTGTTAAACCCTGGTGTATAGAGATTCGCCCTGTCTAACCAGTATTGAAGGGATTGTAAACCTGCCCAATGAGGGATACTGGTATATAATGATTTAATATCAAGTGTACACATGTACCAATCAGGTTCCAGCTGAATATCTTGAATGATCTGTAAAAATTGGGTAGTGTCCTGCAATCTTGATGTTATCAAACCTAAAAGTGGCTTGAGATATCTAGTAAGGAATGCAGATAAGGGTTCAGTCAGAGATCCTGTTCCAGAGACAATAGGTCTGCCGGGTGGTTTAAGCAAAGATTTATGAATCTTGGGTAAAAGATACAAGATCTGTTTGGAGGGTTCGGACACCATTAATGATGACAGACATTTTTTACTGATGATACCCTCCTCATAAGCTAACTTCAAAAATGAGTCAATTTCTTCTTTGAAAACGGGTGTGGGATCTATAGACATATGCATATAACATTTTTTATCAGATAATTGTGTCAACCCCTCCTGTATGTAATCAGCAGTATTAAGGACCACCACAGCACCCCCTTTGTCAGCAGAAACAACTACAATATCTTTATTATTGCATAGTTGGTCCAGAGCCAACTTGTCATCCAAAGTAAGGTTACTTCCTAACATAACATGCCCTAGGTTCTCAAAATGAAGGTCCCTCAAAATTGTGTCCATGAATATGGAAACATGTTTATTCATAGGCGGTTGGAAAGATGACTTGCCAAACCAAAAATCATCAGATGGTCCTGAACTATCATCAGCAAAAAACAATTTTAAATTCAGAGTCCGACAAAAAGCCTGTAGGTCCTGAATGATATGATATTCCTGACTGAAAAATGAGGGAATATAATTAAGACCTTTGTTCAATAAAGCTGTTTGTTCATTGGATAATGAAACATTTGACAGATTTAATACATTCTGATTTGGAATTTGAGTGAGTCCTAGCTCAGAAAATTGTTCAGTAGGCCCTGAAATGAAACCTGAGCGGTTTGTTTTCCGGTGCTTCCTGCCCCCCCGGTGTCCCTTACCCCTTCTAAAGGGGAAGTTCTATTGGTTTTCTTCCTATTCGGAGAACCCCTCTCAGAGGCCCCTTCACTATCAGTTATTGAAGAGTCATGCCCTGACGTACTATTTGAAGACTCACCCCTGTTTTTCAAAATAGATCGGGGTCTCTTTTTGGTGCGACTGGGCCCAGTCCTGACCTGATTGGTGTCAGCAAATCTAACAGACCGACTAAAATCAAAAGGTCTACCCCGTTGATAATCCGAATAGTCCCTATGGAACTTCTTGATTTTACGTTCCTTAATAGTTTTCTCATGTTCCATCAAATCATGGGAGAGTATTTTAATATTATCTTGATATTTAGGAGAAGATTCGAACTTGTGGACATCTGAACATAAAGTCTTGATGTCTTGTATATTCAAATCAACCGTTCTTTCATAATATTGTAGTAAAATATTCACAAATGACATGGATCTCCTATACTGAGCCAACAGACATTGCCAATATACTGGCCGACAGATTCAGTGCCAACTTTACCCCCCTCTCTCCCCTTAAAGGGCCAATCACAATACCAGAGGAATGCCTAGTACCCAATATTACAGCCATACACGTTACAAATTGCACTGTCCAAGGCCAAGAATACAGCTTCCATGGGACCTGATAATATCTCTGGCTGTGTCCTACATGAATTACAAAATGAACTGGCACCACACCTGTGTGCCCTGTTCAATCACAGCCTCACTTCAGGATTTGTCTCCACTGAATGCCGCACTGCTATAGTCATCCTACTCCACAAAGGGGGTGCAATTATGGACGCTGGTAACTACCACCCCATTAGCCTGATGAGTCTGGTATGTAAGGCTATGGAATGCATCATCGTGGACCTAATAAATAGGGACATAGGGAATCTCCAGACTCTAGACCCCATGCAGTTTGGATTTGTGAAGGGTAGATCATGTCTGCTCAACCTAGTAGACTTCTTTGAGTCTGTCACCAGAGCTGTGGACGAAGGCAAGGTAGTTCACACAGCCTACCTCTATCTGACCAAGGCCTTCGATACAATTCCTCACTCAGGAATCATAGATAAACTCACTAAACTAGGCATCAACCCCTATGTCACAAGGTGGGTTGCAAATTGGCTCACTGATAGAGCCCACACTGTGAAAGTAGCGGACTCCAAATCAGACTACCGACCAGTCATGAATGGAGTCCAACACGGTTTGGTCCTGGGTCCTCTCCTGTTTGGCATCTACTTTTCTGAAGTCCAGGCCAAAACCAATGGACTCTGGTTGACCAAGTTTGCAGACAATTGCAAACTGGGAGCCATTATTAGTTCTCCAAATGATGTTGACATTCTACAGAAAGGCCTCACGGAGATCAATGATTGGTGTCAGAACCATGGCCTTAAGCTCAATGCCAAAAAATGCATCATCATTCCCTTTGGGAAGAACACAGTGCCCATGAATTACCACATTGATGGTAGTCCACTGAACACCGAAGGTGTTATAAGTTATCTGGGAACACAAGTGTATAGCAACCTCTCCTTTGACAGTCACATTGCCTTTGTGATCAGAAAATCCTGTTGTGGCAAATTTAATTTCAAAGGGTTTTGCATCCAGGAAGAAAGAGGTCATTTTTTTCTCCCTACTCTTCTCTCATTAGACCTATTATCGAGTACAATGCCGCATTTGGCATGTACCTCAATAACATATGCAACAACTGAAAAGACCACAAAAATACCTCGCTAAGAGGATCCTAGGCCTTAAACACTTGCCCTATGCAGATAGACTAAAAAAAACTCCAGCTATTCTTGGTATCATATCGCCTACTTAGAGGCAATCTCTGCTTGACCTACAAAGCCATGTCCAGACCCAGCGCTGTTAGATATGCTACATCTAAAGAAATCCCAATCTCTCCATGCCACATGCTCCAGAGACCTAAACCTCATTACCACAATCAACAGAACTTGCTGGAGGAACAGGTTCTTAACCAAGAGACTGCCCATGCTCTGGAACAGACTTCCCTTACATTTCAAGCAGAGCATCTCACTGGCCCTCTTCAAGACAAATCTTGATGACTGGATGGGAAATAGAAAATTGACCTTGGGGGGTCATTTCAGTGGCCCTGCTTGGCAGAGGCACTGGGAAATAATGTTGGGTGGCACAATGCCAGGGGAATCCTTTGGGCTAGGCTCAAGGGCCATTAGCCTAATACACACCTATGAACATATTAAGATGGCTCTACTCAACATCGTAACAATAAATTGGCTGGCTTGAAGACACTTCTGCATTTGGAACACATCCATGCATGTGTTGTTAGTGAGACATGGTTCAAGTCCATAGAGAGTGTCCCTTCTGTTCTTGAGTTTTTTTTGCCTGGCATGCATTCAAACCCAACAGCAATATGTTGGGGTATCAGTATGCATCATGGAAACTATCCCTTTAAAGTAAATACTCAGAGGCTTTTCCCCTGATGGCCTTATTGAACCACAGCTCACATTAGAAAAATCTAATTTCCATCTCATAACCTGCTGCAAATCACCCTCCATGCCTCCAGATGACCATAATAAATTTCAGGCATTCAGAGAGAATAACCCTGTGAGCAACATCTCTAATTCTTGGGGACCTGTCCTTCGATTGATTTGGGCTTCTACACTTCCAGTGCTGGGCAAGCTCAGCATTTCTTGGACTAAGTAAACAAAAATGACCTGGATTAACTTGACACAAGCATTCTTGACTCAGTACTCACAATCATGGCTCCTGCCTACTCCCCACCCATGGTCAACCTTTCAGTACGAAAGCTTGAATATAATGTGCTTATATTCACTCTCAACCCCCCCCCCCCGTTTACAAATACCATCCATTTTAAAGACTTCAAAAAGTTGACCTTATGATGAAATCTTTAAATTTACCCAAGTCAACTACAGCAGACCCCAGTTATGCAACCAGTTAAGTGATTTGTATGCCAGTTTAGATAAATGTACTGACCTAGCAGTCTCTTTCTAAATCAAATGCAGTGGTAAATTCAAAAGTAAACCATCATGGTTGTCTACTAATATAAGCAAGTAGTATAAAAGAAGGAATAAACTTCTTAAACTATGTTGTACAACTAGAACCCCACAGCATCAAAGTAGTTATTAAGAACCTCAGTAGAAAACCTAAAGCATCTATAAAGACCCATAAAGCATCACACAGATGAGGATTAGTAATAGAAGCATAGGATAATTACAGCTCTTTTCCAGTTATATCAGAAAACTAAGAAATAATTCTCAGTTCTGTTCGGAGCCCCCCACTCAAACCCAAAAAGACATTACAAACATGCCAACATGCAAGTTTAAAGCAATTTTTTCCCTGAAACTGTTACCCCAACTCAAACATTTCTGGAGTCACCCCCTGTAATCAATATGAAACATGTTCTTACAGTACTCTCAAAGACCAAGAACATTTCCTCTGTGGGCCCAGGCAACATAGCAGGTTGCCTAATAACAGTATTAAAATGCACTTGTTCATCCCCTCCTCAAACTGTTTAACATAAGCTTTGCTACAGGATGGATCCCTGAAACCCGGTGCAGTCCTGTAGTAATGCCCTTCCATAAGTGTAGACCCATCATGACCTCATCAGGCTTGTGAGGCTTATCTGTAAAGCCAAGGAGTGCATCATCACTGACCTCATAAATCATGACATAAAAATTCTGATTTAGTCCTGCTGCAATTTGGCTTTATGAAGTGCAGATCCTGCCCGATGAATCTTGTTAGCTTCTTTGAGAAGGTTGCTGAGGTGGTCAACACATGTTACACTATCCATGCTGTATATTTTGACGGGTTCCTATCAGATAGTCAAACTTCTGCAAGTCTGAACCTCATATGGTCGAGACCATAAGTTTGAATTTACAGAAGTTTGAGCGTTTCATCAGAAATCTCCGTAAGGGGAGGTTTCCATTTTGTATAATGTGGTGCAATCTCGGAGTTGGTATATTTAAGTAGCGGGGGGAGTGCAAGGGGGCTTGCCCCCCCTGCTTACAACAGTTTATTTTGTTTTGTTTTCTTTTTTTTTGTGTTTTTTATCCATAGTCAAAGTTTTTTAACTTCAAACAGGATGGTTCGAACATTCTGTGCTCGAAGTTATTAAACTTCGACTATGTGATATAGAACCTATTTTAACCTGGCCAAGGCATATGATAGCATATTACATAATGGATTTGTTTATAAGTTGATGGTCTTAAACATAAATCTCTATAAGCATGCACATTGTCCAAGTAGGTGATGTCTTCTCAGAGAGAAGGTGATCAGTGGTGTCCCATGTGGATTTGTGCTGGGCACCCTTATTTTTGACATCTCACAGATTTCCAACAGTGATCCTGGTTAAAGTTGTCTGATGATTGCTAGTTGGGTTTGATTGTTAAATCCCTTTGGGTACATATACCATCAGATATAAACTAACTAAAGTAAATTCTTGGTGCACAGAAAAATAGATCAAACTAAACTGCAAAAAGTACAGCACCATCCATTCAGGAAGCAGTCACTCAGTATCCTACTATATTGAAAACACTCCTTCACCATACAAATCAATGATTGGGGATCTGTATGCTTCAGTTAATAGCTCCTTCTTCACTGACTATCACAAGATGACTGTAATTAGGAAATCATTCCACAATTCACAACTAACTGCATCTATTCTAAAACTAAAGAAGTCATTGTTCCTTGGCTTTTCTGCCCTATTCAGACTTATTATTTAATATAATGAACTATTCAAAGTGTATCTGGCTAGACAAATTAAAAAAATAAAAACAAACACAGAGGTTCCTAGCAAACTTGAAAACCTTAGCTACCAACAAAGACTGAAAATCCTTATCCTAGTACTCAGATTTATACAGGCTTAGAATGGAAGACCTGTGCCTAGTGACTGCCTATTGAAATGTTGGCACTCAAACTGCCAAATGCCAATAAGCCAAAAAAGAAAATACCTAAAGCACAGAAGAGAAAATGTAGAAAATTACTCTTCTCCTTTAAATGCCTTTTTTTAGGGGAGGCAGGTCCCTCTGCACCCCCACACCTCACAAACTTATATATACACTAACTCTAAAATGACCATGCCTCATAGAAAAGGCATGGAAGACTGCAATCATCATCATTCTGCACAGGGGTGGACCATAGAGTGATCCCAGGAACTACAGACCCATTAGTCTGACTACTCTCATATGCAAAACCATAGAAAGAATTACCATGGAAATGATTAACGAAGACAACGGAAACCTTCCAGCACTGGACCCAAACCAGTTTGGTTTCTTCAAATGCAGGTTATGCCTACTGAACCTGCTGGACATCTTTGAGAAGGTCACCAAGGCAATGGATGAGGGTAAAACAGTGCATACTGCCTTACCTTGACCTAGCTAAGGCATTTGATACAGTACCCCATTTGGCCAGTGTAAACAAATTCATGGAATTAGACACAAACCTCTTTGTAAATCGCTGGTTAGCCAGCTGGCTGAGACAGGACCCAGGAAGTTAGGATTGGAGAAACCACCTCCATAAAGAGGCTGTTCACCAGTGGCATCCCATAGGGCTCTATGCTGGGTTCACCCCTCTTTGGCATCTATTTTTCATAAGTCAAGGTCAATATCAAGGGCCTCTGGCTTACCAAGTTTGCAGAAGACTGCAAGCTAGGAGCAGCCATTGAAATCCCTCAAGATACTAACATCTTACTGGAAGGTCTAACACAGACAAATGACTGGTGCCAAAGCCATTGCTTAAAACTAAATGCCATGAAATGCAAAATAGTACCTTATGGGAAGTTGGACACCTAGGGAATCGATCTCATTGATAAAACACCCCTAAAAGTAGACACAGAACTCGTGGATTTATAGACTCATGTAGACAATAACTTGGCTCTTCTACCAACATGTGCCTAAGGTTGCAAGAATATCATTCTATGCCACTCAAACATATAAGTAAGGGCATGACCTCTAGGTCCAAGGAAGTTATTGTGCCACTGTACTCAGCCATCATCAGATCCATCATTGAGTATAATGCCCCTTTCTGTATGTACCTGCTAGGCACATAACAAAAACTTGAATGTTTATGGAGGTTCCAGGTCTATTTTCATGCATAGAAAGAAATGGTCATCAAACAGATTTTCCACAAACACTAACAGTAAACTTTGAACGGCAATGTTCTTGTGCAGGCATATCATCATAAAAAAAAAAAAAAAAATCACTGAAGTGTCATAGTTGGCCAGCAGCAGGGAAATACCTCAGTAAACTTTTGCTGTGATTCCTTAGTTATAACATAAAATAGTCTATTAAAATAGTATTTGGTGCACATTGGACCCTTCTTATGTGGGGGACTGTACCCCCCCCACACCCCCACTAATTATATATACCAACTCTGAGATCACACTATTTCCCTCTGTAGTGCAACCTCAAAGTTGGTGTGTGTATATATATATATATATATATATATATATATATATATATATATATATATATCTATAGCACTACCAGGCTGCAACTCATACCATACCTTTCGGCCCCAGAACCTGGACCGAAATACAAAAGGAGGGGGTGTATCCATTTTCATAAAGGATACTCACACCTCCAGGTTAGTAGCACAGCACGAGGCCTCGGAGACCATCCATGTGCAACTAACAGTGGCAAAGCTGCTTTTCAGATTGTAGCTTGCTACAGATCACCCACCTTGTCTCAGGACCCCCACTCAGCATTCCTGAGAACATTGGAAAATATGAAGGTCCTACCAAACACCATGATATTGGGTGATTTCAGCTACCCAAACATTGACTGGGAAAACTACTCAAGTACAAACTCCTTTGCCCAATGCTTCCTAGAGTTTATAAACTCAAACGCCTGGAACAACTGGTCACCATTCCCACAAGACATGACAACATATTGGACCTGATCATCACCAACATGGGGTATCAGTGTTTCATACCAGAGGTAAACCCCTTGCTGGTAAGATCAGACCATAAACTAATCACACTGGACATCCACATCCCGACCCCACCCCCAGTCAAGGAAACCACTGTGAAAAACTTTTCAAAAGCAAACTTCACACTTCTCAAGACCGTGGTGGAAAGTTTCAAAGTCCCCTTGCTAAAGGCTAATGCTGCCCAAACCGCAGAATCCTTTACAAATGCATTCTATGAGCACCTACAGGAATGCATGGATTGAGCCATTCCAAGTAAAACCAAGAATCACTCCTCCAAAAAGAGGAAACCAATCTGGTGGTCCCCGGCCATAAATAAGCTATACAACAGAAGGAGGAAGCTATTACATGATAGAGCAAAATCCCAAAAAGGAAAGGCATCACTGATCAGTATTAGCAAGAAACTACGATCCCTCTTAAAATCATCCAAGGCCAGTTTCGAAAGAAAAATTGCCAAAGACTCTAAAGATAATCACAAAGCCTTCTTTAGCTATGTCAAGAATCTAGGTGGCAACTCTCAGATCTGCTCTGAGCTAGTGCAGAATGGCACAAAATACACCGAACCAACTGACATTGCCAACATCCTGGCTGACAGGTTCAGTGCAAACTTTACCCCCCCTCACCCCCAAAAGGGCCCATGTCCATCCCAGAAAAATGCAGAGCCCCAGACATCACAGACACACAGGTGAAAACAGCCCTCTCCAAAGCCAGCAACACAGCATCAATGGGACCGGATGGTATCCCAGGCTGCGTCTTACACTAGCTCCAAAATAAACTAAACCCTCACCTAAATTCACTGTTCAAACTCAGCCTTACCACAGGCTATGTACCTAAAGAATGGCATACAGCAACAGTTATCCCGCTCCACAAAGGTGGTGCCACAACAGATCCTGGGAACTATCACCCTATAAGCCTGACTAGCCTGGTCTGCAAAGCTATGGAGCACATCATCATGGAACTCATTAACAAAGACATTGGGAACCTCCAGACACTGGACCCTACCCAATTCGGCTTTGTTAAAGGCAGATTCTGCCTCCTAAACCTAATTGACTTCTTTGAAGCAGTTACCAAGGCCATAGATGAGGGAAAGGTAGTCCACACAGCCTACCTGTACCTTGCTAAGGCCTTCAACACCATTTCCCACTCTGGCATTATAGATAGGCTTACCAGCTTGAACATTAACCCCTATGTCACGAGATGGGTTGCCAACTGGCTCATGGATAGAACTCACATGGTCAGAGTTGTAGGTGCCATGTCCAACTCTAAACTGGTTACAAGTGGCATCCCACAGGGCTCAGTCCTGGGACCCCTTCTGTTTGGTATATACTTCTCTGAGGTACAGGCAAGCACGGGAGGACTATGGCTGACAAAGTTCGCAGATGATTGCAAACTGGGGGCATAATCAACTCTCCGGCTGACACAGACATCCTCCAGAAGGGTCTCACGGAGACGAATACCTGATGTCAGAACCATGGCCTCAAGCTAAATGCCAAAAAGTGCATAGTCATCCCCTTTGGGAAAAACAAAGTGACCACGAACTATCACATAGGTGGTAATCCACTAAGTACGGAAGATGTAATTAGGGATCTGGGGACCCAGGTAGATAGCAACCTTTCCTTTAATAATCACATTGCCAAAGTGGTTAGAAAATCCTTCTATGTAGCCCATCTAATCACGAAAGGGTTCACATCTAGATCGAGAGGTCATTGTGCCCCTCTACTCATCATTCATCAGGCCCATAATAGAGTACAGTTCCCCTTTTGGAATGTACCTTACTCGATACCTGCAACAGCTGGAAAGACCATAGACGTACCTCACCAAGAGGATTGTGGGCTTCAAACAGATGCTCTATGCAGCCTGACTAAAGTAACTCCAGCTCTACTCTGTTGCTTACTGCCTACTCAGAGGTGATCTCTGCCTGATGTACAACACTATGTCCAACCTGGAATTAATGGACATGCTCCACCTCAAGAAAACCAAATCTCTTAGAGCCACACACTCCAGGAATTTAAACCTCAGCACAACAATAAACAGGACATGCTGGAGGGATAGATTCCTGTCCCAGAGACTTCCCTCACTCTGGAATAGGATCCCAATTTATGTTGGGCAAAGCCCCTCACTGACTCTCTTCAAGAGAAATCTTGACAAGTGGATGGGAAATTGTAAATTTACCCCTGGGATCACTTCAATGATTCTGCTGGACTGAGGCCCAGGAAACTAATCTAAAAGGGAGGCAAAAGCCAATACATTCTGGCTAGGTTTCTAAATACCCTTGGGCAGATATCCTAGTACCTACCTATGAACCTATATATATATATATATATATATATATATATATATATATATATATATATATATGAAGGGTCTGGTGTGCACCATATACTATATTAATACACTATTTTATTTTATAACTACAGAATCACGGTAAACTTATACTGAGCTATTTTCCTGCTGCTGGCCAACTATGGCACTTCGGTGATTTTTTTTTTTTTTTACGATGATATGTCTGTATGAGAGCATTGTCATTTGATGTTTAGTGTTCGAAGATTAGCTATTCAATTACTGTTCTCTTTGATGACTTAACATAGACCTGGTGGGTCTTTACAAAAATTATACTGGGAGTAAACACAATGTCCTAAACATATCACCTCAAAGCCCTGTCTCTATATTCTGTTTCCTACAGACTGCTGAGAGGTGATTTATGCCTGGTATATAAGGCATCCATGGACCTTTTGCATATCTGCAAAATGAACACCAAAACTACTGTTTCTAAGGATTTAATCTTTACCTGCAACTTAAATAGGACATGATGGAGGGACATGTATGTAGCACAGACAATCCCCATTCTCTGGAATAGATTTCCTATTCAGGTGAAGCAGACCCCTTCCCTAAACCTACTCAAGTGCAACGTGGACCAATGGATGGGAAAATGGAAATTCACCCTGGGTCTGATACCCATGTCTCTGAATGACAGAGACAGCTGTTAAATTTATTTATTTATTATTTATTTATTTATTTACATTTGTTGACCGGGAAAGTCTGACTGGACGCAGGTCCATTTTCAGCAGAGGCCCGGGGAGAAAAGCTCCACAATTAAAATATTACAGACATAGTTACAGATGAAGAATCCTAGCAATTAAAATGTTACAAACATAGTTGCAGATGAAGAACATAGTACATTCATTAGATAAAGCATACCCTACCTAACATACACTCCTTAAGATAACCTCTGAGGCACAATAACTCATGAGATACATTTGGTCTGCTTGACTAGGCTTATAAAGGCCCCAGTGGTTGTTACCCCAGCATACACCTATGAACCTATAAACTTCACTAGTATGATAGGCTATATGATTTAGTACCATCCTTTAAACATAGTTTGGACAGTTGAATGGGTGCCCTTAAATTTGCACAAGATCTCACAGGCATCGCCGTTTGCAAAAGGTGGAAGAGCTTGAGGGTGGATATTGGCAAAGTGAGCATGAACTCTGGTCTCACCTACTTTGTATATCCTTTGATCCTATGATTCTGTTGCTTTGCAAGCTGTTCCAGCCAAGCAGATCACAAAAAACTGTGTTTAAAAATCAACATGCCAGCAGAAGGGACTCTGCTTTTTGTGCTGTATTTAAAGCATACATGACATAATTTAGCTGATTGAATGTAATAAAATTATTGGCTATAACCATATAACATGTGTTATAGCCACAAATGGCCCGTAAAGCACTTGCTAATGAGTATTTTTCCCCACCTACTCCTATACCTCTCCTTAACACTAACCCCGGGACTATACAAACATTTAACTGCCTTCAATTTCTAGAAAATGTCCCTAAAAGGAAGCAATAAACTACTGGAGTCTTTCCTAGGCCATAAAATCCTAGAAGTTATATCTTCTACACCTGAATTATAGAGAAGAATTACATTCCCTCTGCCCAAAATTTCTCCTGTCCTCTAAACTCAAAGATATACAGATATTTTCATCACTGAAAAATTAAGTAGCTTGCAAGACTTCAAAAATGAAACGGCTAACAAGCAGGTCTAAATAATTGTAAATGCAGTACTTAAGAGACAAGTTCTTAATAAGTAATTAGAAGACATAAAAAATAAATTATTTTAGATGTTGTATACTATCTATAAAAGTGAATTAAGGGGGCATTCCGAAAACGTTGCTGCATCTATAAAAGTGAATTAAGGGGGCATTCCGAAAACGTTGCTGCATTATGCTGAGCAAGTTTGCCCAATGAGCGGCCATGTGGAGGGTGAGTGAGATTCAGAAAACCCAGCTACACAACATTGATGGCTAAATAATGGGGTCAGCTGTTTTATATACTAATGACCATATAATAAAGTGTTGCATTTAATAATGTGACAAAACAAGATTATGGAGTGATTCAGAAAATGTTTAAATTATGCGCAGCAAGGCTGCTCTTTCCTGAGGTTTTAACTCAGCAATATGCCTGTGTTCTGATGATATAATCAAGCAAACCAATTGTAAATATATATCTGCAAGTGACAGCTGCTGTGATGCATGATGTCTCCCTGTCAAAAAAAAAACAAACATATAATACGTATATAAAATATATATGCAAAAATACCATGTGTGAAAATAGATAGATCTAGACAGACATAGACAAGATAAATAGACAGACAAACAAATGAAAAATGCATATGCAAAACTAATTTAGGTGAGGAAAGGAACCACAACTCTGACTAGAAGACTGTGTCCAAATGCTTCTTCGTTTGGACAATGAGACTCTCTGCCTATCATCATGTCCATTCACCCCTCTGTATAGACAAGTATGATAGTTAAGGTAGATCTCATTATTATTGTATCTCAATCACTCAGTTTTCAAGATGGGCAAACCAGATAAATATTGTGAAGATTACTACACAATACAGTGCACATGCATGAACACCTGTGGTCAGCTCTGCCCACCTTAGGTATGCAAAACAGATTAGGACTGAGAGAATTGTCATCCCATTATTAACCATGTGAAGATGGAGTCACTGCAGAGCAGGTGTTCTGAGCAGCAAACAGAAGGATGGAGGGATGCCATGTTTTTCACCTTAAAGTTCCTTTGGAAGTGTAGTAGTACAGTGCCTGTATTTCATTAATTTACCATCTATCACTCACATGAGCTGCTTATAACTGTGTGGAGGCTGAGACACATGAAAGCTATTTTGAGTGCCTGCCAGTTCCCTGCCATCTATCCTGAGATCTTTGAAGGTGAGACAGTTATGGCTGGAAAAGGTGAGGGTACTGCTCTATTTAGTGCACAGAAGTGGTGTGAAATGGAGTCCAAGGTTTAGCTGGACCTCCTTCATAAGGGCAGCTGGAGGCTCCTGCAGGAGGACTATACTAGGTCATAGCAAAAGGTTGATGTCTGAAATAGTTTGGCCAAGGCTCTCACCCATGTTATTCGTATCCCCATGCACAGGGCAATAGTGGTCATACGTATTACACAGAGAAGTATATTTTTTGTTTAAAAATGAATTCACTGTTTTATTATTCTATTCTATTCTTTGTTTCATGAAACTCAGAATGATGATATTAAAAAACAAAAGTCATATAACTTTCTTCCAAATGAAGACCCCATTCAATGTAAAAGCAGGCACATATTTTGAAATGATTCATAGAATTCCATAAGAACTTCTTGAAATGAAGACACATGAAATGACTCTAGCAGATTGCTCAAATAAACTGCTTTGGTTGTACTTGACACCAAACATTCTCTTTCTTTAAAAATAACATTCCTTTTTATCACCTCTTTCTGACAGATTATATCTCTTCAGCTGTCTGGCAACTCACCATTAATGTTGACAGGCTTTAGCCTTAGGACATAGGATCTCACATATCTAATTATGTATCATCTAGATGAAAAACGCCAGCTACAAATTTGGAAAATTGTATCGTCTAACAGAGAGAGAGAAAGTGTGTGTGTGTGTGTGTGTGTGTATATGTTTGCATAAATATATATTGTTTTGTGTGTGCACGAGTATGTGAGTGAGCATGTGTGTCTGTTATATGTGTGTTTCTGTGCAAATGTTTGTATGCATAGAAGGGATGATGCATTTTAGAAGTAGAGAAACATGACAGGATTCACACACACACACACACACACACACACACACACACACACACACATTTTAAAAATGCTTTATTTAGCTTTAGACATGCAAAAATGAATTCAGTAAGCTACACAAGAGCACATTAAATCATTGGAAAAGTTAATTCAAGTCTAGAAATCTGTTTAGTGGAGTTCACCAGCATTCCATTTTTAGTATGTAAGGTTTTGACAGACATGATTATTTAAACAAGGGACCCAGAGTCTGATTTTTTCATGTCTATTGTATGGTAAGGATGATATTGCTTTGTGTTGCTAAAAGTTGTATTCAGTGACAGATACCATGATTTTTATATCTATATGACAAAAAGCACACTCTATGATATTCACATGGCTGCAGCAGGTGCAGTTAACTTTGTGATGAGCCCTATTTCTGTTCTGAGTGCATGTACTCACATACTGTTTATGAGTTTTGTCCTTCCGTGCAGTCTTGTCTGATTCATTTAATACTAGTAACTCCCACTCTGGGCAGAAAGTGTCCATGCAAACCTCTATGAGACTCTGAAAATAACTACAGTTCCATGTTTTCATGTAATTAACTAATATTAGTTAAGTAATATTCATTAGATGCGGTAGATTTAAACTCCACTGTGTACGTATACTTGACATTGCTTCTAACAAAAATGTAAATGGAAACACCAAGAAAATATTTGTGAAAATTGAGTTTGTCCTCATATTTTAGTTAGCTGTTTTCAACTGTAATTTAACCCAAAAAATCAGGGATTCTGCATGAAATGGCTTATAACTAGAAGCCATAAGAATGTCCTGTCATTTGTAATTAACATTTAATGGTGGTCATGTTGTTGATCAGGTTTAATCTAAATAATGAATCATTTTTAAAGAGAATAAAGAAGCATTGAGTTAGACTGATAGTGCAAGGTGCTGACGGACATCTTCAGACTTGTGGTATCACAGAGCAGAAGTGCAGAATGGTTTCTTTTAATCTTCTTTAAGTGTACTTCTAATCCTTTGGACTGGATTAAGCAGTTAAACAATATCTGATGATAGCAGAAGCAGCTAAAACCTTCACTCTACTTTTCCTGAACCTAGCAGGCTGCTTAAAAAAAAAAAAAAAAACAGTTCATTCATTGTGATAAAATGCAGCCTGAATTTATCTTGTAAAACTTTGACTGTCTGAAAAGAATCAGCAACTATGAAGCCACAATCCACTCACTCAAGTGCTTGCAAAACTAATTCTGTGGGAATCCTTTTTCATGAGTTTTACCTTTAGCACTTCATCACATTTTGGTGCCTATATTTTGCTTCTGCTTAAGAAAGCCATAAACACCAGCATGCATCATTATTAAGCACTCCTCTTTACAGTTTAAAAGAATTTAAAAGGGCTTCACAATGGTTCAGAGGTTACAACTTTTGGTTCCTGGCAATAAGGTGTAGGTTCAGTCCTGGGTTCTGGTTACTGCCTCTTTGGTGTATGTGTATCTTCTCTATATGTCCCTGCAGTTGTCTTCATCTCAGTAGAACAGAACCGGCTGCTAGGCTCTCTGTAAAGTATTGCATTAACTCTTCTTCTAGTATTCCAGCTCATGGTTGAAAAGGTTTGAAAAAGATAGCTTTGCTTACCTTTGTAACAAATAAATTAGGAACTTTAATTCTGTCAGATGTGAGACAGGGACTAATATATAAAACTAGAAGCTAGAAAAATTGATATGTTCAAAGTTCTTACTAGCAATCACAATAATATGAAACAAAATAAACCCGTTAGACTCCATAAAATAGTAGTAGGTGCTAATATATTTGATAAAAAGGCCATGCACAAAATATCCACTTTTACAACTCTGTGTTTTAAAACTTAGAGATATAACTTAATAACTTGTCTAATTACTAGATTAGTCTTCTTATTGTAATTTTTATACTTTAACAGCACTGTGCTGTACTGTTTTTCACAATGTTCTTATGACAAGAGCAAATATGTTAACATGTATGCTAATAATGGCCAAATGTACAAGCTTCTTTGAAGTTCGCAGGGAAGCCTAACATTTCATCCAGTCAAATGAGAATTGTCTGACTAGAACAAACTTATGTATTTAGTGTAGATGCACAAGAAGATTCCATGAGTTTTCTAGTGAAACATGGCACTTAACCAACCGATAAACAGACTACAGAAGTGCACCTTAGCCAGTGTAACTAGCCAGTTTTCTAGTTTCAGCACTCAAATCTGTTTCTTTGATCTCAGCACTTGTTCAAAAAAAAAAAAAAAAAAAAAAAAATGCTTTTTTCTTACTGTACTTTTTTTTACTTTTTTTTTTTTTTTTTTATCATCAATAATGTTAATTGTATTTATTACTGCTTGGTGTGTAACTCATTTAAGCTTTTGGTTTAAACACTTGGGCTTCGGACCAGTTAGTTGTTTTGCACTGAGAGAGAGGTGGTCTGCACTGTTGTGCAGGGCGAACAGGTACATCCTTCTGGGTTGGAGAACTGTTGAGATTGGGGCTCAGTGTCTGTTATTCTGTCTAAAGTGTATTAATTGGTTTAAGCACTTGGGCTTTCAAGCCAGTTATTTTACATTAAGAGGGTTCGTGGTCTGCACTCTGGTGGGAGAGGCTGGACTCTCTGCCCTTGGCTGAATGGTTGGTTAGGTTTATATGTGCATGCATATCTGAACTGCAACTGTTTCTTACTGAAGTTGGTTGCCTTTGTTTGCTGTGGCATAAGACTGGATTCTGGACTGGATTGTCTAGCTTTGTTTGTGTAACTTGAGCACTAATCCAGACATTCTCTAAAGTATTCAATGGTATTTTGCTTGGTTGTGTGGTATTTAAAATTAAAGTGAAGCTATCATTCAAGTCTTTTGGACTTGGGCTTCAGACCAGTTGTTTTACGTTTCATAGGAAGGTTGGCAGGTGGCACTGTAGTGTGGGAGGATCCTTTTCATCCTTCTAAGTAGGGAGCACATGATTGAGGGAGCAGTGTCAGAGTGTATTAGTTCTGGTTTTGGGCACTTGGGGGCTGGGCCAGTTATTTTACATTAGAAGGTTCGGAGAGAGCTAGGACTCTGCAGGAGAAGGCTGGAACCTTTGAGACTGAGCCTTTCTGGTGCCTGAATGTTTTGGGTGTATGAATATGAAAACTGTATGTTACTGAAATATCTGCCTTAAATTGGTCTAGGCCCTAGCAGATCAGGCAGCTTTAATTATTTATTTACTATTTGTTTGTTGTTTTTTTATTGTTGTTTGTTGTTTGTTTTGTTTGTCTGTTTCCGCAACTTCTAAGCTTCTCATCTTCACTCTCTCTATCTGCATTACTTACCTTCTTATTTCCTCACTTTAAAAGACTTACTTTACTGTTTTTTTTGTTACATGTTACTACTTGCACATTGCAAGTTGTTACTTACCACACACTGCACTAAAGCAATAATAGTCAACTAAAGCAAAATTAAATAGCCTACACCCTCAATCCAAAAGCACTACACCACTTCAATTCCAAACCTATTCTTCTATTCTTAATTGTCCAAGGTCATTTGTCTCCGCCCGGTCTCAGTGGTCAATCAATCTTCTCTCTTGAGGCAATGATGCCTGGGCACAGAGTAACTCACCTCCTCCTCCTCCATAACACAAATACACAAGACTCTGCCCTCCTGCACACTGACTTGAGCAGAGAGGACTCCAGGCTTCCAAACTGGTGTGGGCTGGCAAGACCGGACTGGGCACACCACACCACAAGACCAGCCACACACACAGCCACTACCCACACACACAACACAACATAAACATACCAAGGCACTGAACATAACACAGAAAAAAACATAGAATACAGCTAAAGCAGACAAAAAAACAAAACAACAAACAGCAGAAGACCAAACACAAAGCCACAAAAACACCAAAACAGCAGCCACAAAAGCACAGCAGCACAAATAAAACACAGCACACAAGCTTGTCATAGGTGACAAACAGTCATACCTTACAAACTTCTCACCAGAGTGACTCTGACGAGGTGCACACAGGGCTGCACACCCCAGGGGCACCAGGAGCTGCCACACAGCAAGCACAATGTCACACCACACAAGCACCATCACACACATCACAAGCAAAATTACAAATATGACACAGTCATTGTCCATGCTGGTGACTGCATGAAAAGACATGAGAGGTCCTTGCATGATAAAGCGTAGAGGCTGGACCTAACCCTGAGCAGTAGTATTCCTTCACCCTGAGCAGTGTCCTTCCTTCACCAAGACGATCTACCCTATAGAGAACACCAATGTCACAATTGTCAATCAAAGAGGATCCTGTGTTCATTCAAATGGGATCAGTGTCTTGCTGCCTGGGATGACATGCTTGACAAGGCGTGTCTGCTGGATGGGGCGGCTTACCTGACATGCTGCTAGGATGCGGATGCACCCTAAGGCTGCCTCAACCCCCAAATTCTAAACCCTAGGCACCTAAAAGTCCCTAAACCTACCAAATTAGAAAACAAAAAAACTCTCAAATTAAAAAATATACCCTAGAAAACAAACTAAAGGCCCCCATGCCCAGTCGAGGCCCTTCTCCAGTGTCAAAGGTAACTGAAAACCTGGTTCAAGGCCACTCGGTTCCCTGGCTCCTACCTCTTGTCGGCGTTCTTAGGTATTACGCCATTCCAAAACCGGACCACCCAAAACCCACATGGACTCCATATTCAGGAGGGTGTATCCACCACCTCCAAGGCCCAAAAGGTATCCATATAACAATCCAGGTGCAGCTGAACAAATTGTAGCAGCATGACAGCATAGGCAAACTCAGGAACCCTTCAACCTCAGGAACCCAACTAACCCCCTCTCAAACTCAGGAACCCACACCATATTATTGAGGCACCCAGGACCCAAATATTGGGTGGGAACAACATATAATGAATATACACTGGACTCATAGACTCCTAACATAACTCCCGCCCTAACTGGGAACATCAATTCACCGGAGTTCATAAATTCAGCATGTTCTGAACAGAGGAGACCTGTTACCAGATCTCATTAATACACTAACATGGGACCGAATGCTCCACACGGAGAATAAATCATTGTCATCTCAGTGGATCATAAACTAATCACACTAAACAATCCACATCCCGCCCCCCAAATCACAAAAAATACATAACTACCTGAGACTAGTGAAGAACTACTACAAAACAAACTTCACACATGAAGGCTCCTCTCAAAGCCCTTAATCAACTTAAACCACAACCCAAGCACGGAAGCCAAGGCGGGAGCAAATGATACACCCTGGTTTCCTCTCTTTTGCATGGATCAAAAAGTAAAATGGAACCACTGTAGAGCACTTCACAACTCGTCCAGTAAAGTGGACCCCAAACAAAAAAATCCAAAAAGAAAGTCAGGAGAAAGCTGTTACGGTAAAAAAACTACCCAAGGAAGTCACCCCTAAATCATTTAGAAAAAAAAAATCTACATGTCAATACAAAAAAGAACCAAAAAAATTTTGAGCAAAAAATTGAACCAAATTCAAGGACAATCATATGTCAATTTTTTCAGCTTCAAGGACAATTCAGAAAAGTTTTCAACATTAAAAGGAACATGGGTCCAAACTTTCAGAAATGCACTGAACCCCACCAACATTGCCAACAACTCAGAGACAGGTTCAGTGGACATCTCATAAAGGCAGCCCCCAGCCTCTCAACTATCCCAGCCTCCCCAGCAATGGGAATGCAGCATCCCAACCGAAGCTGCTCTCCTAAAAGCTAAAAAACAGCAGCAACAGTGTGCTGTTTCTCTCTAGGTGTGCAAAGAGGCATGAGTGCTAAAGCTGACATAAAGGCGGTCCCCAGGTGCAGCCCTACAGTGTACGTGCCCGGAGGTGGGATGCGGCCCCTGTGGTCCCACTCAGCCCCATAAGGGAGCTCACGGACCCTGGTGATACCACTGGCAAAGCTGTGAAGTCTAGTCTGCAAAGCTGTGGAGAGGATCATAATAGACTCATAACTGGGATATGGGAACGGTGGGCTTCATGACTATGGAGGAAAGCAGTGGAGAGGAAGATCATGCCTTTTGAACTTTTGACCTTATTGAGGCTTTCGACATAGTTGGCCATTCGGTTGGAAGGCAGTGCCAGTCCATACAACCCATATGGAAGGCTTTCGACACAATACCCATTTCGGGTATTGTAGAAAAAACTTAAGTTGCGCCATAAGTCAATATGTCACAAGATGGGTTTGGGACTGACTGGCCCCGACTTTAGGGTTGATTGCTCTTCAAGTACAGGCCAACATGGGAGGCTTTGGCTGACCCCACAGGGCAGATGGGTTGACAGCTGGCTTAGGAGGAACTACTGCTCAAGTACAGATATCCTTCAGAAGGGACTCACGGACAAAGTTGCAGGTTTTGGGCCATGGCCTGAGGTTAAATGCCAAAAAAATGTTGTAGATATCCTTCAGGGAAAAACAAGGTATGACAAAACACTGTGGGGGAGCCAAAGCTAACAGTTGAAGTTGAAAAAATGTAGCCATAGTCACCTTGGAATGGACAGCCTTTTAGAGAGCTCCCATATGGCTAAAATCCAAAAAAAGACCTTCAGAACCCATCACCTCATCAAGGAGGGTAATTGACAGTGACAGTGTCTTTTGACACTCACATTGCTAAAGTTCAAAGATCAACCCCACCTGGGGCCCACACCTGATCATGAAGGATTCATCACCCATAGTGAGGTCATTCAAACTTTGCCATTCCTCTTCACCTGCCACTCCAATTGCTGACACAAAAATCCAGATTGAGATCTCTCATTGAATCTGCTCAGTTGGATTCGATCCCCAAGATGATCACCAAAGGATAACCAGACTCCAAATCATCAATCAGCTGCCAGAAGAGGGAAACTCCAACACTATTCAGTCCTCTACCAAAACATGCTCCACAATGACACTGAAACTGCTTGCTACACCTAAACACCAAACCGAATAGGATAGATTGGCCTCCACCTCCAAAAATCCAAATCCAACATGTCCACTAGAATCACGCAAGCTCAGCAACTTGCACAATAGGACTCTAAAATAGGACCTTACCACTGAGAGATCTCCCTGTAGCTCCAGAATAAAAATCTAGTGAGGCACGCGGCTGCAGAGGACATGTTCTAGGCTGGCACTTTTCATATAATGGGAGATCGTAAAGATGATATAATTCAACTGGTGTTTACTCGGACTTGAGGGCAGATAGCCTATGAATAACCTATGAACCATGTAAAGAGTGCGTATGAACCACTGAAAGTGCACAGCTGTGCACACTGTCATTACTGTTGTGTATCAGTGTAATTCTCACCTACCTAGTCTGCTTGCCTTCATCTGCCTCACAAACACTGCCTTGAACCTTGTCTGCAATAAATAAACAAAATAAAAACTTTAACAAGCACCCTTCTCTCAGCATAATGCTATTCCTAAGTATGATCCTCCCTGTAACATTTATCACAACTCTGATGTTTGGGAATGTGGTTATCTTTGAGCTGTATTTAGGTTGTCCTTTATAATCTGATGGCTTTATCTTGCTTTCAGGTAAAGTCCCAGTGAAAGATCAGATGTTATCCAGGTGCATGCATAAGAGATGAAAAACAGATCAGATATGTCGACCTTTATAAAATAGACGCAGAAAATGATGCAATATCCTTAGAGTGCAAGTCCTTAAATCTATCGGCATAAGTAATAACCTAATGCACTAATTTAGTCACCAATGTAAAATATCCAAATTAAAGTAAGCTGACACTCCACTTCATTAAACTAGCTGCCAAATGATTTAACTTAAATGTTTATTTATAACAAACAGAAAATTAAAGTTACAGAAAGTGGGAATTACAACTGAATGTCTGATCATAACCAAGTTGTTCAATGTTCATGGAATGCATTTCAGGATAATCATCTTAAGAACAGAGCCAAGAGAAGCTCAAGAAGTGACTCTTGGCATCCATTTTGAGAACATATAACTACCTGGTTATGATCAAGGCAATTAATTAAACTTCTGTGTAGTACATGGAACATCATCTGCTCCATGTGCTACCACTTATAGGAAGAGTACTTTGTTAGAACTCTTACAGGTGTCACAGTTTCTGCCACACAATTCTTTATAGTACATGGAGCTTTACCTGTTCCAATGAACTGTGACATATGTGTGTATGTATGTGTGTGTGTATGTGTGTGTGTGTATATATATATATATATATATATATATATATATATATATAAACGGTAGCAATGCAAAGTGCTTTACAGACACTTATGCTACCTCAGAGACAGCAGCCAGAAGCAAAGTGTATCCTTGATCATCTAATACCTTCAAAAGCTAAAATACACTTCAGGTTTGTTAACACTAAGTGTATTACAGTATCTGATGCTGTTTTAGTTTTCAGACACTGTTCTCTGGTAGTTGCTGTTTGTGTTCTAGTGTGAGATTACAGCAGAGCAATACCAAAAGGTGCTTACAAAAACTTTGTAAGCAACTTTCCTACATCACAGTGATGCTCAACACGTTTATATTTTTCTGACTGTAGAGCATAATCACAGCTTTCTACATATATTTTTATTGATTTCCATGCTAAATGAACTTCAGACTTCGTATAATTATTTGTTCATCCTCCAGTCTGTCAATGTAATTTTTAGTTGCTTAATTACTACGGAACAATTTCTCTCATCTTCACAAAAGCTAACAACACATCACTCACTTAAAATATATTAGAGCACCTTATTATCAGTTAAAAATATGGCCTATCAGAACCCCTAATTAACTTCTTTAATGTAAGCCTCTCCATTGGTTCTGTTCCTGAAATTCATAAAACAGGCATTGTAATGCCATTACACAAAGGTGACCTAATTGCAGACACTGCTAACTACAGCTTCATTAGTCTCACTAGCTTTATATGCAAAGCTATGGAACATATTATCTCAGCCCTCACTAATTTGGAAATTAAACCTGGGGTCTCACCAATTCAGCTTTGTCAAAGAAAGGTCCTGTCTCTTTAACGTCTGTTATTTCATTGAAAAAGTACCCAAAGTAGTGGATAGTGGCTATGAAGTACTTACAACATATTTGGACCTGACCAAGGCCTTTGGTACTGTTCCCTATGCAGGCATTATTGACAGATTTCTCAGTCTAAATATAAATCCTTATGTTGTACAGTAGATAGCTAACCCATGAGGTTAGAGTCACATGTGCCTCTTCTCTCTTTCACATTTGGCATCTATTAATTAGACCTTCAGGGCAATATTCCTGGGTTATGGTTGCCAAAGTTAACTGGATGTTGTTATTCAATATTCCACTGGCCAACAATTGCTTCACCATGGTTTAGATCATGATAACAGTTGGTAAAAGGACAATAGTCTCAAATGTGAAAAATTTTGCGTAGTTCATTTTGGTAAACAAAGCGTTTTCACGTACCTTATAGGTGAGACACCCCTCCAATCAGACATTATCATAAGGGATATAGGGAGTCTTATTGATGATCATTATCATTTGACCATTATGTCTCCAGTAGTTCTAAAAGCCTTCTATCTGGCTCATCTTATCTACAAAAGGCACCTCCATTAGATCCTAAGAAGTCGAAATTTCCCTTTATTCATACTTCATCAAAGCCATTATTGAATATAATGCACCTTTTGGAATGCATTTGTCTAAACGTATCACTCAAGTTGAGAGACATTAGAGGATCATAAGTAAAAAAAATCAGTATCCTCAAAAATTGTAGTTGCCCAGGAGTGACTGACAGTGTTCTCTCCCTATTCAGTCTTTTAAAAACTCCTCTGTGGAGGGCTGCATCTATTTATATGAGCCATGAAAGATCCAACCCTCTTTGACCTCCTAACAAGTGTTATCCCAAATAACTGGTTAAAGGAAATAAACCAACATTAGCAGATAAATAAGGCACATTGGCAAGATAGATTCATAGTCTAAAGTATCCATCACCTCTGTAACAAACTTCCGCAACATGCCAAGCAGAGTGGCACTTTGCCTCCTTCAAGGTAAACCTAGATAATTGGACAGGCATCCTCAAATTCTCCCTTTGTGTATCATGTCTTGCCCTCCTTGAGGCTGGAGAGAATTTCTGAATATGTGTTTTTGGCTTGGCTTGTAATGGTCTGCATACTGATTGGCTAGGCCTTACCAATGAAAGTATAATATGGCCACCAGTCTATTCTAGTTCATATTGGATGTATTTTAACTAACGTATCCTGGCACTTAGTTAAATGATTGAAATTAGAGAAAATTACATTTGGTAATATCATCTTTCTTAAGTTCTTCCCATTGCATTCCTTATCTTTATTTCTCTTAAGGCCATCTCCTCTATGGGTTTGAAGAGTATACTTTCCTAAGTAATTTGGCTGCATAAAATATTTCTTGTCCCAATTTTCATACACAGATGAAATCATTCATTTCCTACAGAATTTCAGCAAAGGTAAATTCCATCTGCACTAATTCCAAATAAGCATCTTTTTTTAACTCCTTACTGTTTTATATGGTCATTTAAAAGCAGTCTATTTTATTATACTAATTGCACATACCTTGGGTTCAGAGTTGTTGTGTCTTTCGGCTTTTCCCGGTTAGGGGTCGCCACAGCAGAACTCCGGTCCGCTAATGATTGGTAGTTGATTTTTACGTGCCGGGTTACCAGCCCTGACGCACAACCTTCAACGAAGGTATGCCCATTCATGCATGTCTCCAAGCAAAAGACGGTCTAGCTGAGAATCGAACCAGACAGCGTCTTACTGTGAGGTGACAACGCTATCGCAGCACCACCACCGCAGGTCCTGGCTTTAATAATAATGATTTTTGTACTGATCTCTGAAGACTGAAAGGAAATCTTGGGTCCTAATGGCTTCAGTCTATCTTGCCAATGTGCCTCATTTATCTTTTAATGTTGGTTTATTTCCTTTAACCAGGTATTTGGGATAACACTTGTTAGGAGGTCAAAGAGGGCTGGATCTTTCATGGCTCAAAAAAATAGATGCAGATCTCGACAGAGAAGTTTTTAAAAGACTGCACAGATCTGGGGGTAGACTATGATTTAATTAAAATATCACTTTCCTCTATGTTCAAACAATGTTTCTCTCTTTTCTTCCTCATTTTCTTCTTTCTTCTTCTTCTTCTTCATCTCAATCAAACTGTTTCAAAACTGGGCACGTATAATAGACCAGTGAAAAGTACAAATAAATAATGTTAGTGCGTGAGTGTTTTGCTGCAGTCTATCACCACTTTAAGCAAGGTAAACTCTTTAAAATTGCATGCATTGCATGTAGAGGGTGAAATGGGGCTGATATCATATAGAATGATAAGGCTACATTACCAGATCACATGTAGAATAACTGGAAAAGGCATGTTATGTTATGAAGTAAGACATAAATATAAACCTCATTTGCTGCCTTAAGCCGTTAGGACCCAAGATTTCCTGAATATTGAAAGAAAAAGGAGGGTCATTAATAGCAGAGGTATTTTACAGGTATACATTACTTAATTAAAGTTAAATCATAATTCTTTTTATTCAAAAGCATTTTGCAAGCAATATTACAATTTTATAACAAACAACTCCATGTTATAATGCATTATTGAACTTTAGTGTGTGGGCTGTTTCTGCAGTTACAGCAAGTCTCGATGAAGAAGGATATTGGCTTCATGGCTTCCCATGCACCCAGGCATGCAGTTATCACACATCAGCTAATACCCTTTCATATCTTAATGCTTAGTTACAATCCCTGGGATTCAGCAAACGTCTGTGCAGGAATAACTTATTCCTGCACAGAAGGGACCGTTTCTGTACAGCATGGCAGCGCACCATGCATATTCATGAAGGCATGCTGCCATGGTCTATAATGGACACCGTTCTGTGCACCAGCACAGGGGGTGTGTCTGAGAGCAGTGCTCTCACCATACACATGCCCCCTGCAGTCCATAATTGCTGTATGGCAATATAATGGTGGCAAGAGTGTCCATGGAATACCTCTCAACCTCTTAGAGTAAGAAATCTGGGAAAGCAAATACGTCTGGCTTATACAGACTTAGAAAGTTAATAGAATAACAGGTTATGCATTAGCATGACTGTGCTGAAGGGTATGAAGTCTTAAACTCAAATGTCTGTCAGTATTTTCTAACTGCAATCTTTAATGATTTGCCACTAATCTGCCAGAAAGCCACAATTCTATGAAAAATTAACCAAAAATATAAGGCAAATATCTGGGCAGTCTGTGACAGTCTGTACAGTTGAGAGGTATGGCAGAAACTGTTAGCCTCCGTGGAGCATACCTCAAATGCAAAGCCTGCCATGCCATCACCATTGTAAAAGCACAGCCCCCCCCCCCACAGATAATGTTGCAGAAATCAATGTGCATACCCTTACAGTACAAAAATGAAACACAACAGTTTAATTTTTTTTTCAATCCCCAATAAAGTTTAAATGTAGCTGAACAGGTATGTGCATCACGCAGCTCTGCTCAGCCTAGCTTAGACATCATAAGGAGCTAAATAGGTATGTACTCCTGAACATTGCAATTTGGAAATAGTGAAGTGGTTAGTGTGTTCACCTTACAAGTAGTCATTCCTGGGTTGATCCCAGTAAAACCAATTAGCATGTTACATGTGAATTTTAATAATTAGGTAGTAAATAACACATATTTGTTAACCAGAATAGTGTAGTAGGTCCACATGTGAGGTGTCAGTGCAATAAAGTTACTGTAAGAAAAAAGAAGAGAAAGACAGATGTTGACTACATGGCTCAAGTGGTGGATTTACAATGCCAGCTGGATCTGGATGAGAATTTAATACGCAATGAAAACAGTGGAATTAATAAGACTAATAGTGATGAAGATCTATCCTTCGTAACAATTCATAGAGCAGAAATGACTGTTTTAGAAGATGACAATTCTTCAGAGGTGGTCAGCAAAGATATTCTTGTAACTGGAGATTCAGCTATTAGAGGAACTGATACTTATATTTGCAGATATGATAATGAACATTGAGTAGTGTTATGCTTTCCTGGAGCAAAAATAGAAGATGTGAAACACACCTTCAACTGCCTTAATGTAAGGAAGTTTGGATCTATTTTTATTCATGTTGGTACAAATGATGTTACCAACAACGATTCTCTGACTGTTAGTCAGGAACTGGCAGCCATCCTAGATAGTATAGCCTGTATTGGTGTTAGGACTTATTTTTCACAAATCACCTATAGAAAGGATAGTCAGGTCACTGTGAATGAAAATATTTTTGGATAAACATCTACATGGAAAAAATGTCCTGTTTCAAAAAATGGAAATGTGTAGAGCATCCAAGCCTTCTTTTGAGCACATGTGTTCAGACAAGATGGTGTGCATTTGTCTTGATCAGGGAAAAGAATATTTGCAGCAGATATTTTGCAATATTTGACAAACACTAGCCATGATGTTTGCAAGGTCAAAAATGTAACAGCTCACAGACAGCAACATTTGATGCATCTCTGATAGTTGTTAATGCTAGGAGCATTAATAATAAAGTTTTTTTATTAGAAAATTTGCTATGTTCCCACAAGATTGATGTTGTTACTGTTTGTGAAACATGGTTAAAGAGCAATGACTGGAAACCAATTCTGACAGGGTATAAATATTTTTACTGTAACAGACATTCTAACAAAAAAATCAGGTGGCGGTGTTATGATAGGGATTAAAGATAACTATGAGACCTGTGATTATTACATGTTCACTGATAACACCAATACTATAGACTGTGTAACTGTGACAATAAAGACAACCCTGGAACATATAACAATTGTTGGAGTGTATAGACCACCAAAATCAAGTGCAGATGACCTGGAGGAATTCATACATTTCTTACATGAAACACAGGAGGGAAGAATAATATTAGCTGGGGACTTAAATTTACCAGAAACACATTGGAATAATATTGATTCAGCAACATTAGTAAAGAAATTATTCACATAGTATATTCAGGGCAACAAATGCTTCAGATTGTAAAAAAAAACCTACCAGGGGACGGAATATACTAGATATTGTTTGTGTTCCCAAAGAAATTACTGTAACTTCAAGTCAAGTTTTACCACCATTGATGTGCAGTGATCTTGGGGTTATTAAACATAATAAATATATATAAATATAAAACATAAACACACTAAGACATACTCGGAGGCTCTGAATAAAAATTTACCTAAAAGCAGAGGCCTCCAAGGCAGACACCCAAGCAACTGCAAACTCAATACACCACACAAACAACACATAAACAACAAAATCAGTGTGCAAAGCAGTCACTGCCCTTAAGGCCAAATACAACACCAAACATACTTGTCATAGGTGACTCCATAGTCAGACACACTGACGTCCCGCTCACCAGACTGAGTAAGGAGAAGGTCACAGTAAGCTGCCTGTCGGGCGCTAAAATCTGCCACATAACGCAAGCACTCAGGTCTCTCAACAGCAGGTACAAGTACGACTCAGTCATTGTCCACGCTGGTATCAACGACCTGAGACGTACCTCCTTGGACTACATGAAAAGAGACATTGAGGAGCTCTCTGATTATGTAGCCCAGGCAGGTATGACCCTGACCTTGAGCAGTATCCTACCTTCACCTAGAATGATGCCACAATACAGTGATAAGATGATCAGCTTTAATAATTGGCTTAAATTCTGGTGTCATTCAAAGGGGATCCAATGTCTGTCTGCCTGGGATGACATGCTGGACAAGCCACGCTGCTTCGCAAGGGACGGCTTGCACCTGTCACGCCTAGGCTTCCGGATATTGGCAAAGGCTCTTGCCACCCCCATAGTGCCTTTTTAGGCAAGGCTCAAATTCTAAACCTACCACCCTAGAACACAAAAAAGGAAAAAAACTAAGGGTAATGCTGCTCAGTGCCAGAAGTCTCAATCTCAAGATGCACGCACTCGAGGCCCTTCTCAGTATGGAGAACATTGATGTCTGTGCTGTGACAGAAACCTGGTTCAAGGCTCCTGAGAGCACCCCAGCACTATCAGGTTTCACCTCATATCATGCGTTCCGGCCCCAAAATCCGGACAACACCAAGAAAGGGGGGGGGGGTGTCCATATTCATAAAGGACACCCACACCTCAAGGTTGGTGGCAACGCACGATGCATCGGAGACCATCCAGGTGCAATTAACCATAGGCAAGACTGCTCTGCAATTTGTAGCATGTTACAGGCCACCCTCTCAAACTCAGGAACCTCACATGGCCTTCCTGAAAACATTGGAGGGGATAAATGTATCTCCAAACACCATCATACTAGGTGACTTCAACTACCCTAATATAGACTGGGAACACTACTCAAGCCCAGACACTCTAGCCCAAAGGTTCCTGGAGTTCATAAACTCAAATGTCATGGAACAACTAGTCACCATCCCCACAAGAGGAGAAAACATACTTGATCTCATCATCACGAACATGGGATCACAATGTTCAACACGGGATGTATACCCCTCACTGGTGAGATCAGATCATAAACTAATCTCGCTGGAGGTCCTCATCCCGCCCCCACCTGAAATAAAAAGACCACAGTGAAAAACTTCTCAAAAGCCGACTTCACACTTCTAAAAACTAGTGTGGTCTCCTTTAAGGCCCCTGAGCCAGTGGTAAACATTACTCAAACCGCTGAATCACTTACAAATGCCTTCTACCAGCACCTACAGGACTGCATGGATCAGGCAATCCCAAACAAAACTAAGACTCTTTGTACCAAAGGCAAGCATCCAGACTGGTGGACCCCAGCCATAAACAAGCTCTACAACAAAAGGAGGAAGCTACTACAAGATAGAGCAAAATCCTTGAAAGGTAAGACACCTTTGATCATTATAAGTAAAAACTAAGAGCTCTCATAAAATCATCCAAGGCAAATTTTGAGAGAAAAATCGCCAAGGACTCAAAAGACAATCATAAGGCCTTCTTTAGCTATGTTAGAAACCTAGGAGGAAACTCCCAGATATGCTCAGAATTAGTTCAAAATGATGTGAAGATTACTGAACCTACACACATTGCCAACATACTGGCTGACAGGTTCAGTGCAAACTCCCCAAAAGGAGAGATATCTATACCAGAGGATTGTAGCCCCCCAAACATCTCTAACGCCCAGGTGAGAACTGCTCTCTCCAAGGCAAAAAACACAGCATCCATGGGACCGGATGGTGTCCCCGGCTGTGTGCTCCACAAACTCAATGAGGAATTAAACCTGCAGTTAGGACAGCTGTTTAATCTTAGCCTCACCTCAGGATACGTACCCAAGGAGTGGTGCACGGTGACTGTGGTCCCACTTCACAAGGGCGGTGCCTCCACCGACCCTGGAAATTACTGTCCCATTAGCTTGACAAGCCTTATCTGCAAAGCCATGGAGAGGATCATAATGGAACTCATAAATAAAGACATAGGGAACTTGCAGACTTTGGATCCAACCCAGTTTGGCTTTGTCAAAGGCAGATCATGCCTTTTAAACTTGGTTGACTTTTTTCGAGACAGTCACCAAGGCCATTGATGAGGGAAAGGCAGTCCATACAGCCTACCTCGACCTGGCAAAGGCCTTCGACACAATACCCCACTCAGGTATCATCGAAAAACTCATTAGCTTGAATGTAAACCCATACATCACAAGATGGGTTGCAAACTGGCTAAGTGACAGAACCCACAGGGTCAGAGTTGCTGGAGCCATGTCAGACTCAAAGCCTGTCACAAGTGGTGTCCCACAGGGCTCAGTCCTGGGTCCACTCTTGTTCGGCATCTACTTTTCTGAAGTACAAGCAAACAAAGGAGGGTTATGGCTGACAAAGTTTGCAGATGACTGCAAACTGGGCGCCATAGTCGAAAACACATCTGACACAGATATCCTTCAGAAGGGCCTCACAGAAACGGATAACTGGTGCCAGAGCCATGGCCTAAAGTTAAACGCCAAGAAATGCATAGTCATACCCTTTGGGAAAAACAAGGTTATCCCTAGCTACCATATAGGTGGCAATCCACTGAGCACAGAAGAAGTCATCAGGGATCTGGGGACCCAGGTTGACAGTAGCCTTTCGTTTGACACTCATGTTGCTAAAGTAGTTAGGAAAACCTTCTACATTGCCCACCTGATCATGAAGGGATTCACATCTAGATCAAGGGAGGTCATCGTCCCCTGTACTCATCACTCATTAGACCTATGATTGAGTACAATGCCCCATTCGAATGTATCTGACCCGACACCTGCAGCAGCTGGAAAGGCCCCAAAAGTTCCTTACCAAAAGGGTAAAGGGACTCAAAATATGTCTTATGCTGCCCAACTGAAAGAACTCCAGCTCTATTCAGTCTCATACCGCTTGCTCAGAGGTGACCTGTGCCTGACATATAAGGCCATGTCAAACCCAGATTTGATGAATATGCTTCACCTCAAAAATCTAGATCCCTCAGAACCACAAGGGCGGAGACTTAAACCTTGACACGGTTATTAATAGAATGTGCTGGAGGGACAGATTCATCACCCAGAGACTCCCTATGCTGTGGAACAAAATCCCGGTACATGTGAGGCAGAGCACCTCGCTGGCCTTGTTCAAGAGGAATCTTGACCAATGGATGGGAGATCGCAGATATACCCCAGGGATTACTTCAGTGTCACTGCTTGACAGAGGCACAGCAAAATAATAGGCATAGTTTTATTCAAACTAAAGGGGTGGCGAAAGCCACATAACTATGGGCTAGGCTTATAAATGCCCTTGGGCAGATAGCCTAGTATGAACCTATGAACCTATGAACCTATTAAGGTTCATTTTTGCTAGATAATTCTGCCAAACTGAAATCTAAGCCAATGCACAGAAGGTTAATTATAGATTATAGGGAAGCAAAACAGTTACTATATAAAACTAAATGGAGTGAAGTGTTCAGTGGAATGTGAAAAGTTTTGAAAGAGAAATTGTTTGACTGCAAAAAGAAAAAAATGTTTAACATCAGGATCTAGGCAAGCAACATCAGGGGGGTATATTTCCATAAGAGCAAGATACCTGATTAAGGTGAGAGACAAAAAATATAAGAAATGGAAGAGAGGTTGAAGTACAACTTTGAAAACTGAAATAAACAAGCTGGACAGACAGATTAAGCATAGTGTCAGACAAGATCAAGACAATTTTGAAGAAAATTTATATAAAAATATTGAGCATAATAGGAAACCTTTATATAGATACATATGATGTGGAAGGAGTAAAGATAAACAAATTGATAAACTGTGTGCAGATTCTAAAATTTATTCTCAGACACAACAGATTATAGATATATTTACAAAATCTTATGCAAAATAGTCTGGCTCCACAAAAAGGGGTGTTAAGTTGTCCTAGTGACATCCAGGTAACCCCAGATACTGGAATCAAATTAGATTGTATTGAAAAAGAACTGCGCAAAATGTATCCAAACAAAGCACGGAGAGGAGATGGAATAAGTAACAATGACCTGAGAACACTTCAGCAACAACTTACACTACCATTATATCTATTATTCACTAGGTCATATAAATATGGGGAGATTCCTCAAGATTGGAGATGTGCACTTATTAAACCTGTCTTTAAGGGAAAGGGGAGTAGGACAAACCCAGAATCATATACACCATTAAGTCTACTTTCATGTTATGGAGAAGGTAATACTGGATAAGTTATTATCAGAACTGGATAGGTTGGGACTTGAAACTATATATCAGTATGCATATGTTGAAAATGGATCTATTACCACATGTAACATGATGTTCTATAACAATATAATAACAGCTATGAATGGAAAATTGTGTTGTGATGTGATTTATATAGATTTAACTTCAGCATTTGACAGGGTCATACACAAAACACTGATCAATAAATTAGTGCAACTAGGTATTGATGCACTGTCGATACGATGGATAGCTGCATGGCTTGCAAAGAGGACATGACAAGTATCACACACCAACTGAACAGGTGAAATCCTTGGCTACAGTCAAGGTGTCCTACAGGGCTCTGTCCTAGGCCCTTACTTGTTTAGATTGTATCTTTCAGACATTACTTTTTCATCTGAGGTGTTCTACAGTCTATATGCTGACAACCTGAAATTGGGTAAACTGATTACAAGTGTTACAGATAAGGCATGTCTGCAAAGTAATTTGACTAAATTGACCATTTGGGCACAGGAGAATAATATGTTGATAAATACATCAAAAACTAAGCATATGAGATTTGGGAGACATAAACTGAAAGGTGAATATTTAATACAGCACACAGTGATTGAAACTGTAGACTCATTTAAGGACCTGTGTATATGGGTAGATTCAGCTATGAGTTTTTCTAATCATATCAACCAATTGGCTAATGATAGTTATAGAACTATAGGTTGTATAAAAAGATTTATAAGGTCTAGGAAATCAAACATAATGAAGTCATCGTTTGTTAGTTACATTAGACCCAAACTTGGAATAACAATATGGAAACCCTATAGGAAAACAAGCATGAATAAACTGGAAAGAGCACAGTGGAAATATACCACGGGCATCCATGGATGTGAAAGTCTAAGTTATTATGAAAGACTAAACTATCTGAATTTGTACAGTGTCGCTTACAGATATTTAAGAGGAGATCTTATTCAGGTATATAGGGCATTTAGGGGCAAGTACCTCTGGGAATGTTTGGGGTTATCAAAAAGTACTAGAGAATCATCAGATAACCTATGTAGAAGATTCTATAGGAATGAGAAGTATACTAATTGGATCTCTGACAGAGTAGCTGATGCTTGGAACAGACTACCAAATTACATTAAAGCAAGTACTAGTTTAGATATTTTTAAGAACAGCCTGGACATTTATTATGGGAATAAGTGTTTTGGTATATTGGCAAGCTAGAAGGGCATTAATGCCCCTGCTTGAAACATTTGTATGTATGTATGTATGCAAAGTTGTGAAACCTCCATATAAACACAAGTGCCCCATACAGTATAGTCACACAAGAATAAATGTAATGAAAGCACATTGGGGGATGTCAGGGAAAGGAAATAAATTTATAATATGCCAGGAATGATGAATTAATCCCATACAGGTGGTAGTCCATAAAATAAAACATAAGCAATGCTAAGCATTGCACAGCTGTACTGCCTGGGTGTAAGCATTGTGTAAATATTAATGCTAAGCAATGAGTAGCCCAGCTAAGTGGATTTGCCTTTTGGTAAGCAGTGCTGAACCTGCTCCTTTAAGCACTGCCAACCTTAGCTAAGCTGGTTTGTCAGTAGCTTAGCTTAGCTCAGCATATTCAAAACTGTCCAATCATGGCAAAGGGTGGAAAATCAGCCATATTTAAACTTCACAAGGGGGGATACAGCTCATAACTGGTTGTAGCTCCCCACTCTAGGCAGTATGGCAAGTGTTGGAGAGGTCATGCACTTTTGAGTGCAGCACTGGGGCATACAGGAGTCCAAGGTCATGGTAGGACTCCTTGTTAAAAAACATGATGTGTGACAGCTGCAGGACCAGTACCAGGGCTCCCAATATAAAGCGGAGGCCTGGGGAAGTCTCACCCATGATCTCACCAGTGCCACTGGCATCCCTTAGACTGGTGAGCAGGTCCAGCACCACTATGCTGATTTGAAGTGGAGGAAGAGGGAGCTCTTGGACCAGTGGGTCCAAGAAGCACGGCAGAGGGGTAATATCCCTGGCATGTGTAAGTATTCGTATCAATAACTGTTTAGCAAAGTCCAGCCTGTGTATGTGATGGATAGGTATGCATAAATGTTTCTCTATCTTCATTACAGCTCCAGCTGAGCTGGCCACGAACCAGGAAGTCCATGCCAGCAGGTTGCAAAGGCTGCATCGTGAGGCTGGTGAGTAAAAATCTAGCTTGTAGTATTCATGCTAAATAAATATAAAGGAGTAGACTGTCACCTGGCAGTATTAAAATGGGCATGGTTTGTACTGAATAAAGCAGACAATATTACAGTAATAGTCTCATATAGGTTATCCATAAATACAACTGTAACTGCCAGTCAATAAAATTCAAAACCCTAGACTGGTTGTGTTTACTCTGATTTGAAATGTGTACAAGTTATGCATAGCAACCACAGCTCTAAAAGCATTAAACAATCAAGTCTCATCTGACAAAGCTAGTCCCTCTATAACACATGAGATTAACTGATATTAAAAATGTCACACACTAAGATCTGATATCTGAATACTAATGTTGTGTTAACCATTGTTTTCCACACTGTGCTATGTCAAAAGGTATGTATAGGAATGTATGTATAAGAATGTTGTAATTACAAGGTCAGATTGGACAACAAAGAGAGAATGAGAAAGAAATCACTCAAGAAAAAGACAGCAGTTTCTTATCTGATGAAACACACACTTGTTATATTTTTAGCAGAAACAGCCAAGGTTTGAATCCTGGGAGTGGTAGTAAGCTATATGCAAAATGTCAACTAGTATTTTGTGAAAATGTGTAGAAACAGTCAGGTAGTGTTGACAAACCTTCCCTCCACAGGTCTTCCAGTTAAGAGAAGGCATAAAGTAGCTATACGAAGGCTGTAGTTATACTGTGTCCAACACCCATTGTCCAACCCCAAGGCTGAAAATGATAGCAAGATAACTACATACACCAAGTGGTCTCCCCCAAAAATATTCAAAAGTGCCATGCTATCACAGCTACTGTTCCCTGCTAACAACAACCAGGCTGACCGATAGAAATCAAGGCAGACTGTGTCAGTAGCACACACACACACACACACACACACACACACACACACACACACACACACACACACACACACACACACACACACACACACACACACACACACACAGTTTGAGTGCACATCCATAATCCTGACTATGTGAATATGGGTAGAAACAGTCATGTAGTATTAACAAACATTCCCTCCACAGGTCTTCCAGGTAAAATAAAATATAAAGTAGCTATAAGAAGGCTGTAATTATACTGTGTACAAACATACCACTGCCCAACCCAACACCATACTTGTAATAATACCTGTAGAGTAATGAGTAGAGCAATGATCATTAAAGCTGTGACCAGTGCAAGAATTTACATTTGTTAACTGACATCTCTCTCTCTCTCCCCACCTTATCTTCACCAATAATCTAAATACATAAATGAATAGGTATGTTTTCCACCAAACTTACTGCTGGGACATGTGTCCTATTGTTCTACAAATGTTGAAATTCATAACAATTAATCTTCCCTGTTCAAATACTGTCACTGGGGGCCTGTTGCTATCAATGTAACCTGCATGCCTGTGGAATGCCCACTGTGGGTCCATATATGCATGTGTTCTGTTTGCTATGCAAATTTTCCAAATCTGTTGTTTTGGGTTAATGGGAATACTCATGCATGCTGTTATTACTAATCCTGGAATGTGTTTACCATTACTAACCAATACATGTTCTAAAACTGCAACACCATAGCATGTCAGGAAGACCAATCCCAGCGAATCTGCCTCTCCTGCCTCATCTGGCCATGGCACCAGGCTCCAGCACATCTAGGACCTCCTCGTCTGCTGGTCCTGTACCACCTTCATGTGGAACTGCCTCAAGGGATGGGGCTCATCCCCCCAAGTCTGGGCATGGACAGAATCCTGTCCTCCGAAGCCAGGTCCGGGGTCTGGTGCATAGCGAGCTTTGCAAGGAATTGGCAGATCTGCTATGCCGGCTTGAGGGTGATGTGAAGCAATTAGAGGGTCAGCCTGCCCCTCCTGCCCAACCCAGCACAGCCACCTTTGGAGCTGTGAAGGTGCAGTGTTGACTGCTCATGGGTGGAGACCTCAGTCCCACTGTATCCATTTGGGGGCTCGTGAGTTTCCGATTACCAAACTCATATCCCCGTCAAAGGTGTTCACCCTCCCACATGTGTCATATACCGCCCCTGTATGCTATCTTGTCTGTCTTGTCTGTCTTCCTACCCAACCTACTTCCCCAAATATACCATCTATTCCTTCCCCATCATGCTCTCACCTTAAAAAAAGGCAATCTGTTCCCAAAAAAATGTCGCCCCATACATAGCTGTCCTTTTCACACAGGTGTCCACTGGACATATGTAATCTTGTTTAATTGGCTTCACAACACATTATTGTTGACCTCACCCATCTCTCTCAGGGGTTTGAGTGTCCAAATGTACCTCCAAATTCAGTATATGTGCACCGCTGTTGCTGTACAAGAAATGGACAGCTATAGACCTTCCCTACATTCATCCTGCACATCCCTAGCTATCTTTCATATTATTTTACCCTCTTTGAACCCCATTTTTCACCACTCTCCTATCACCCCTTTTTCTTTTCTTTTAAAGAAATTAGTGTGGGGGTAAGTGAGAGTAAGCAATAGTAAACAGGAGTAAGCCTGTTTGTGTGGTGCTAATCGATGCCTACACAGATTAAGCACTTTCTAAGGCCAACTGTGTATAAGCATATTTAACCGTTAGTTAGCATTGCTTACTACCATGCAAACCCACACAAACCCACTTACAACTGCTTAAAAGTGCCTTAATCACTCCATATCCAACAGCCCTTCTTCTGCCCAGCAACAAAAGAATCAGCACTAGCAAGTCTAGAACCAAGAACCCTGCACACCATAGCCACAACAAGTTACTACAAAGCCATCTGAGCTGTAGATATGTCTGATGTTTATTCAAACATAGCATTCAGCACAGTCATTCAACAGTAGGGAAATGTGTATAAATATATATATATATATATATATATATATATATATATATATATATATATATATATATCGGATCCACACTCTGAACCTTGTACTGCAACAAATCTGACCAAAGACTGTCTAAATGGGGGGAAGGGGCCCCTAACTATGGACCTCTATCAGTTATTGCCCTTATCCCTTCCTCCACAGCAAAACTGTTCTGCCCTGCAACAAAATAATAAGGCCTGCCAAGGCCTAAACCCAGGGGCCTGTAAACTACAGTCAAAGCAATGTATCTTTACACCATCTGAGATCTATAAAGCAGTGATGGAATTCCAAACATATCAGTTAGTACAATCCTTCGACAGTAGGGAAAGGAGTCTGTAGAATCAGTCATGTACTCTATATATACATGTATATATGTATGGAGATGCATATATGTGGACAAATCTATACATAATACATATACTGTATATATATATATATATATATATATATATATATATATATATATATATATATATATATATATATATATATATATATAGCGAGAGAGATACATCCACATTTATATCCACATATATATATATATATATATATATATATATATATATATATATATATATATATATTGTCGCCTCACAGTAAGATGTTGTCCTGTTCGATTCTCAGCTAGAGAGTTTTCTGTGTGGAGACATGCTGAATGGGCATACCTTCATTGAAGGTTGTGTGTCAGGGCGGGCAACTTGGCATGTAAAAATCTACTGCCAATCATTAGCAGACCGGAGTTCTGCTGTGGTGACCCCTAACTGGGAAAAGCCGAAAGACACAACAAATATATATATATATATATATATATATATATATATATATATATATATATATACAGAAATATACAGAGATATACATGACAGCTACAAACACATGCAATCAGAGGGTCATGTTGCTGCAGACTAGAAGTGTAAATCGGAAATGCACTCACTGGCAGTATCCCTTAAAATGGGGAACAATGACATCTGTGCTGTTACAGAGACCTGGTTAAAGGCAGCAGGAAGCACCCCTGCACTACCAGCCTATAGTTCATTCCACAACATTTGACTGCAGAACCTGGACTGAAGCTCCAAAGGAGGTAGTATTTTCATATTCATTAAGGATGCACAAACCTCCAGAGTAGTAGATCAACATTATGCACTACAGATCCTGCAGCATAGCTAACACTGGGTAAGACAGTGGTTAAGGTTGTAGCCTGCTATAGATCCCCAAACATGTCCCAAGACTCACACTCCATATCCCTAAATACCCTGGTGAATATTAGTGTCCAACCTAACGCTCTCATACTGGTTGACTTCAACTAACCCAACATTAACTGGGAAAGCTACTCATGTAAGAATGCACATGCCCATCACATCAACCTGGTTCTTCCTAACATGAGTGACTGTTACTCTACACTAATAGTCAACTCCTCCCTTGTTATACTTGAATAGAAATGAATCACCTTTGAAAAGCCACAACCCTCCCACCCCCCTTGCACAGGTAACCACCATGAAAAGGCTAACTAAGGCCTCCTAAAAACAGAGGTGGCTAACCTCACGGCAGCCATGCAAATGGAGACTAGTCACATAACAGCTGAATCAAACAACAATTGGGTCCCCTGCCATAAAGAAACTGTACAACAGAAGGAGGGAACCAATATGGAATAATGTGAAGTCCCAAGACTGAAAATAAACCCTTATCAGCCTCAATTAAAAGTTGAGATCCCTCATTAAATACCACAAAGTTAGCTGTGAGAACAGAATTGGAGCACATAGTAAAGACAATCACAAGGCCTCATACAGTTATGTAAAGCATCTCCATGGCAATACCAAAATTTCTTCTGAGCTACTAGACAATGGCACCTTCCAGAGTGAACCAACATATAATATCAATATACTGGCTGACATCTTGAGTGCAAACTTTACCACTCTCTCCCCACCCAAAGGACCAATCACAATACCAATACAGTGCCAGGCACCCAGTATTACTGCAGCACAGGTTAAAACACCACTGTCCAAGGCCAAGAATACAACTTCTATGGGGCCTGACAATATTCCTGGCTGTGTTCCACATGAACTACAGAGTGACCTGGCATCTCACCTGTGTGCCCTGTTCAAGCACAGTCTCACCTCAGGCTTTGTCCCTAATGAATTGTGCACTGCTACAGTCACTCCTCTCCACAAATGAGATGTGCCTACAGATCCTGGGAAATGCTGCCCCAACTGCCTGACAATTCTGTTATGCAAAGCTATGGAATGCATCATCATGCACTTAATAAACAGGGATATGGGAATCTGCAGACTCAGGATCCCACACAGTTTAATTTTGTGAAGGCTAGGTCATACCTGGTCATTCAACCTGGTCAACTTCTTGGCATCAGTCACCTGAGCTGTAGATTAAGGCAAGGTGGCACATACAGCCTACCTTGATCTGGCCAAAGCCTTTGATAACATTCCTCACTCAGAAATGAAGCAATAACTCACTAAGCTAGGCATTAAGCCCTATATCACTAGGTGGGAACAGAGGCATGAACACGGGTAGATTGGACTTACTGCTGTCATACATTGAGACAGTTGCAGATGTCACTGGATTTGTTGTAACATCCTTTATGAGGAATATGACGTTGGTAATACCAATAGATGTGAGTATTTACTGACTGCATTCCCCAGAGTCCATGACTGATTTACCAAGGACACCAACTGTCTGGGGAACAGACAAAACATAACAGGCAGACATATGGCCAGTCTGTGGACAGCGTGTCAGTGGAGGGGTATGTCAGAGACATATCACTGTGAGTCATTATGTCACTCACTAAATGCATGTCCACACAAACCCTGTCAATCTATCAATCCACCATGGGTATAACAGCACTGATGACATAGAATCTGTTCACAAATCTGGGGATATGTCCCCATGCTGGTTAGCTGTCTTCACACGTCCTGTCCTGTAATATATTGCCACCTACTGTATGTGAATCTGTAGGTCACCACCTCTGTAATGTCCATCGCACAGGTAAGGAAAAAGGGCAAGGCACACATTAGGGAATGTCCAATATGTCAGAACTAGTAGCAGTGTTCAGGCCCACAGCACAATACAATGTGGGCACTGACATAGTGGTATGGCTCTAGCAATACCTGACATCTGCACATCTGTACAGAGGATAGACAGAAAGTAGATAGCCAACAGGTTATGCATTAGGATGAATGTTTTGAAAGATAGACGTCTGAAACTGAAAGGTATGCCATTATTACATGACAGCAGTCCTCAATGACATGTCCTAAAAACATAGTAGTCTACAGTTAATATCAACATATAAGATCAATATCCAATAGAAGATGCATAAAAACATACAGCTCAAACATCAAGAACAAGATAGTCAGTACTCAGCATCAAGCTTTGCATGCAGGGGTGTATGGTTCCAGTACTACAATCTGCAATCTACTCTTACTTCGAAAAGCACTGATAAAAGTAGTGACATAATGATACAATACATGCAAGTGTGACTGCATATAACCTGGGATACTACCCAAGTATGAACCAAATACAAAGAGAAAAGATTGTGGTACTACCCATGTATACTTAGGTGTCCCATACAATATACTCACACCCCTTGCTACTGTAATGACAGCACATAGAAGCATGTTATGTACATGGAATTAAATGCACTTATTAAAGATGTCATTAGGGTGGCCATGGTGGTGCATTGGTTAGCATTGCTGCCTCAAAGAAAGAGGTTCTCCAGTTTGATCCTTGGCCGTGGCACCTTCTGTGCAGAGTATGCATGTCCTCCCTGTGGTTTTGTGGGTTTTCTCCGGGTGCTCCAGTTTCCTTCCACATCCCTAAAACATGCTATAGGTGGATTGGATACTCTAAATTGGCGTGTGTGTGTGTGTGTGTGTGTGTGTGTGTGTGTGTGTGTGTGTGTGTGTGTGTGTGTGTGTGTGTGTGTGTGTGTGTGTGTGTGTGTGTGTGTGTGTGTGCCTTCCCTGGAAGGTTGGGTGCTAGGCTGGCAACTCAACACCGTAAAACTCCATTGCCAATCATGAGCAGACAGGTGATCTACTGTGGCGACCCCTAACTGGGAAAAGCCAGAAGAAGAATTAACCCTGCTATTTTATTAGATGGGAATGTGATCATGCGTTGCCAGGGCTGAGCTATGCTTAGCAGGTATAAGCATTGCTTAAATGTAAATGCTAAGCAGATTTGCTCATGGGTAAGCAAAGCCTACATTGTGTAAGTCCGTATTAGTTTAACCGTACGTTAGCAGCTCTTAGCTTCATGCAAACACACACAAACACACTTTAAGCCACTTTAAGGCACCTTAATAACCATGTCTCCATCAGCCCTAGTTCTGCCCAGCAACAAAATAAATAGCCCTTACAGGTCTTGAACCCATGCTCTGGTATACTATAGTCACAGCACTTAACCACTAAGCCATCTAAACTACGAGAATACCTGCTGCTTTTTCAAATATATCATTCAGTACATGTACTGAATAGTAGTGAAAAACCTGTTTTGAGTACTACAGTTTTTTACTACTTGTTAGTGAAAACACTGTGGAATCATGTTTCTGTATCTAAATATGCACATATCAGATAAATATGGTGAGATACATCTGAGAAGGAATATATGACACTCATATTTAGACATGAAGAGGATATATATATATATATATATATATATATATATATATATAAAATATGCCCATAACATGTAGCGGAGTCATACCTCAGGACCATAACTCTCAACCTCTTAGTGCAAGGGGACATAATGTTAGTATTGCAGTTATAAATGTAGAATGTTACTACAGTAACAGGGTTTGTGTTAGCATACATGTTCTGAAGGAAGGCAGTTCTGAAACTGAAATGTATGCCATCAGTTATTGGCAGACATCATAAAATCAACATAGTGAAATACTACACAAATCACAGTAATCATTCTGTGGAATACAGCAGAAATATGAAGCCATGAAAATGGGGATATATCCCAAATACTGGAGTAGATAAACTCACACAGTTGATGCAATCACACCCTCCTGTCTGTCCTAACATATATTAACTAGAGGAGCACAAGATCCAAGCCCACATACTTCCCACTACTTAGTGACAAATCTTCACAGCATCCTACTGCTTTGTCAGAAATACACAACACTAATGGTGGCCAGGCAACAGTATATCTGACAAATATCTGGACATAAGATCACACTAAGGAAAATGCATTGAGTTGCTAGGCATGTCACCAAGCACTGTCTAAACTACAAGCAGACTGCCACAACACTAATCCAATTTTCCTATGGGGGAATACACATGTAATTGCAAATATAGCAGGCACTACAGGGATGTAACAGCACATAGTAACAGACATCAGTGTGAAAGTGAATACCCACAACCAGTCTCAACACAGTCACACTCACATAATGGTAAGCCTAATTAATAGTACAGTATATGGACTGTGTGAACAAAATCCATCATCATGTTTGCCACTCACACACTACCCCTATATATACTGGCCCAATTTATAGTGTAGTCTGATGCCCTGTGGTATGGGGCATCTCAGTCTGGCCCTACAAACATATAAGCTAATAGGGTACCAGAGACTGGAGCAGCATGCAATGTCAGATAGAAAAGGACCAATAACACTGACATCTACTCCACTCTGTACACAGGCCAAATAACATATTCACATTACA